>NC_051161.1:156000798-156010798 GCF_013339745.2 Dermacentor silvarum
ACCTGCACTGTGTGTAGTTGAAGAGAAATTTAAATTGAGCTCCTCCCGTCCTTCCGCATTGGCGTCTTCTGGTTCCTCCTGGCATTGAGCATCATTGAGCTACGCCAGGTTTCCCTAAACAAATTGAAGGAACTGCTCCGCTTTGAAATCGAGGCACTTTCTTTAGATCTAGTAGGACATCACCTTTGTCTTTGCTGAAGGAACTATCAAAAATAAGCTGCTTCTCGAAGTGTCGCGCACATATGTTGTCCATTGCTTTAAGCGCTCGCTCATTTGAGGCATTTTTTGACGCCACTGGTGTAGTAGTTGAAGATCAGATGGCGAAGCGAAGAGCGAAAACTTCTCGCGTCCTTTGCCATAACCAGATTTACAGCCGGGAACAAAACACTGTCCTGTTGCTCAGTCTCTTCACGCACAAGTATCAAGATACCTTGTTCCGTCAGGCATGAATAAACATACTGCAGACATGGTAAACAAAGCTATGAAGACGAAAATTTCCCACCTTTGCTTCCGCGCAGACGTAGAGGAGTGAAAAACAAGTACTTCTGTTGTGTCTTTTTGTACAGCATCATTTATCGTCTGTTCCCTCTAAAGACATCTAAAAATGTTTCGTATGCGTGCATAAACGCGCTACCGCGTGTTCATTTGCGCTTTTATTATTCGTGCGCATATATTTTTTGTGTTTCATTGCTGTCAAATTGAGACGACTGAGGGTCCAGGTTTGTAGCAGACGACACGCTCTGCGGGTGCCGCGCTGCCCGTTCTGCGCCGCCGTCGCCGCCGGTCTCCGCCACTCAGCGCATGCGCACATGGAAGCAAGCTGTTGAGTGTTTTCCACGCGCCTCGACAGATGGCGCTACGCGATGTATAATTTTAGGGTGCCTCGATGCCCAGCTCGCCGTCCAGGGTGGAGACAACCCCGCTGGCGCCGCCATATTGTGTCACACGAGCTGAGACTCAGCTACGCTTGCGTTCATAAAGTGTTACTCGCGGCGCGCTTCCAAGTGCTTTGCCTTGATGAGAATTTTTTTTATCGGTGTCCCATCTGCATATCTTTATAACCAATAGCCGTTAACTCGTCGAAGGTCGAAGACGTAAATGTATGGCGCCGGGAACATGCCCCAAGTTGCCTAATTCAATCACATTTAATATGCCGTGTGTATGTTGAAAATACGCACTATTTTTTTTTTTTTTGCGCTTCGATGCTTGGTATATAAGGTTTGCGACCCCATGTGTGTGTAAGTTTTTCTTTTTCGCTGTTGTATTTTGGTTTACACGTCACGCTTCCTTTACCGTAGCCAGCCACTCGCGCACGGCGGTTAGTTTCCCTTGCGTTGCGCGTGCTCTTCGCGTTCGTTGCAATTATTTGACGATATCTACGCGCAATTTTTGCTTTTTTTGCCCACAAAACTGTGTGCTGACAGGATTAAGCTGGTGTAAAAATAACTGCGATGTGAAAATAAGGTTTAGTTAGTGCTGCAGAGAAAAATGTAACGTAACTTGTCTGTGTCAATCTTGCGTAGTACACACAAGAAATCAAACGATGCACATAATACATTTACTTATAATGTGTAGTACAATCAATCATGAAAGAGAAATGTACATGAAAAATTATATGTACTGTGTGGCGCCTGAAGGTTATGTTGAAAGACGAGATAAAAAAATTAATTCGCAAGGTAGGCTCGACACACAATTCGGGATAGAGAGAGTTCTTTTTTATTTATTCATTACATGGAGGGGGGGGGGGTTCAAGTGTGTACATCAACCTTATTACAAACAATATAAATCGAAAACAAGAATGCAAACAAGAAAACGCAACCGCGGGTAATATTAATCAAGATATCCAGCCAGAATACATCAGCTACCATCGAATACGTCGCATCAGCCAAACACATCGATGGCGAGTACAGAACATTTCATAAATAACCATTAGAACACTGATAACTACATTGAAAAAATAAACAACACTGCATACATATCACGTACAAAAACCGTAAATGAAACTAAGACAGTCAAATACAGATTAGCAACGTTTTTCACTTCGAAAATATAGTCCATGATGATGTAGGGCTGTTGACTTTAACAGACGGCGCGCATCCTGTCGATTTCCCTCGTACTGGTCCTCTTCAAAGTGTTTCTAAATAGAGGTAAAACAACAAAAGTAATTATTGATATGAAAAGTTGCCTTGTAAATACAGAGAACCCATTACAGTGCTTAAAAATAAATTTTAGCAGAAGCAATGCTGTATTACCTCGCTTCACACGTTTCGAAGAAATGCACAGGCTACAACAGACACCATGCCAGAAAGCGCCGAAACATTTCGGTCCCATGATGCCCCTTAACTCTACTACACCTGGGCATACCGTGCACAGGCATTTAAAGACCGTCACAGTACCCACTACGATCGGGAATGAGCACGAATGACCATCGGCTTACGATCACCACGCTACAAATATGTACAAGTCTAAAAAATCAGCTATGTAACGTAACACCCTGAGGTCCGCAAGATATCTCCTGAGAAATCAGAGAAAATCACAATGTTTCGCTTACCACGTACAAAACAGCCGCTCTCCCCAGACGAAGCACTGCGTTCTTTAGTCCCAAATAACCAGTACCGAAAAAAGAAAAAAAAAAAGAAACAAGAGACACACACGATGTGTGCTTCCCGTGAAAAAGGAAAATAGGTGGCTTACGTGACGATTCGTAGCTAATGTAAGACTATTTCGCGGCTAAGCATCTTCGTCAGTCCTTAAAATAAGGGTACAGACTGCGCCCATCAAAACGAAAAAAGCCTATGCGACGCGCGCTCGCAAACCATACGCTACTCAGACAGCATCGGTGCAGTGCTTACTTAGTTCGTGAGCGAACGTAGGTACGTGAGCGAGGATCAGAGAATACTTTCTTCTTTAAATGAAAAACACGGTGCGGTAGTCTAAACATTCTTGACACTTACCTCGCAAATGCAGGAGTTATCCGTTGCCTTCCAGTGATCGCGCTTTACTTGGGCTTCCCATCTCTTCCGTCGCTCTGGGTCCCGGGGGAAGCGAAAACAACGCAGTCCTTTACGCGTCGATCCGGCGCACTTGGGAACACAACAGCCCGTCATGTCGACACGATGCACTTGATAGCTTGTCAGTCATGCGGCTGAACACTGTCTAGCAAGTAGAAGCGTCCGCGAAGCATCCGCGCGCACTGTGCCTCGAACTCAGCACCGGCACCAAGCAATCGCAACGGCTCGCTGTGACACAATATGGCGTCGCTGCGAGAAAGCGGCGGCGCGGGGGCGGTCAAAGGTTGGCACCACCCTGAACGGCGGCGCTGGCATCGAGGCACCCTATATAATTTGCGTTGCACGGTTTGTCCCGAGCGAATGCGTTGCGCGGCGGCGGAGTCGGCGCTCCTGTTTATCGTACTCCGTGGAGCAGACTACGTGAAATATGTCCTTATAGTATGCTGCCCGTATAACCAAATGGAGCATAACAGAATGGAGCCTCAATGCAGCGATCGCACGGGTTCGCAGCGACCGACTGCGAAATGCAAAAACACCCGTGTGCTTGCGTTGTAGTGCACGTTAAAGAACCCCAGGTGATCAAAATTAATCCGGAGCCCTCCACTACGGCGCGCCTCATAATCAGAACTGGTTTTGACACGTAAAACCACAGAAAGAAGAAGCGCGTCATCATGCATGTGCGCCCACAATGTTTCGCTTTCGCTGCGAGCGCGTTTTCGCACCGTGTCGTGAGCTTTAGGTCGCAGCATATGAACATTTGACAGTATACAAGCAACCGTTGTTGCGTGGATGCTATCAGAGCTGTTCAAAAATAATTTCGTTATAACTATATGGACTTGGACCGTATATATAGTACAGATTCAGCATACGGAGCTTTTCGTTTTCCGAGTACGGAAACACCTGTATGTTAACGGTTGGACCGTATAGTGCAGATTCAGCATAGAGTCTTTCGTTTTCTGGATACGGTAACACCTTTATTTTGACGGTTGGGCCGTATACTACAGATTCAGCATACAGCGTCTTCCGTTTTCTGAATACGGAAAGCACCTGTGCAGTACCGGTTGAACCCTACGACTCAGCATATAGAGTCTTCCGACTTTTGACGTGCCATCGTGACGATTAAATCATTGTCTTTTTTTTTCATTTCTACTAAATTCTTTGACGTTTCCATATCGTTATTTCTCAAGTTGCGTCGCACTGTATGTTTATCGACCTCCTCAGCGAGGAATTTCCCGCTGCTTCTTTTTGTTAATGCAGTACATTCATTGTTTGGTGCTAACACAAACATGAACATATGCCATGCCTTTTTTGAATGTGCTTCTTACCGTTTCCTTTCCATTCTGGTGAATGTCGTGTTTTTGTCACCAATCTCGGAGGCGTGCGGGTGTTAAAAGAGATGGACAAGGCAGGCGCATGGCAACATAGCAAACATATTTTTTAATTACACGCAAACTCAAAATAAAAAAAAAACCTCAAACTAAAAATCAAGCACACTAAAACATAGCGAACAAATACAAGTACAACTTAAAGCTCCATGCACTAAACAAATTTTAATTTGCGCCTACGCTTGTCTGTGGCGGCTAATCCTTCAAAGTCAGGCAACCCTGTCCTATCTCGCTGAAACGCACGCCCATAGCCTCCTCTATGGCACGCCTGAAACGCTACAAAGAGTCACCTTGCTGCACCCGTCGTTGCACGTGTGTTCCGGTTTGTCGGCTTTTTTTCCCAAGCAGTTGGGGCTCTCGTTAATGATGTAGTCGCCTTGCAGTCGTCACGTCGTCTCATTTATCAGTGATGAGCTCGTCGGTACTTCGTCGGTGATGAGCTCATCAGTAATTCGTCAGTGATGACGCTCGGCGTTGCTTAGGCCTACCTGAATAGGCCTATAGCGTCGGGATGCGTTGCAACTTCTTCGTGAGTGCCGACGTGGCGTCCCGAGGAGAATCGAACGTACCGGTCTGCCGCAGAAGAGGGATCCTCTCTGGGGTGCCCGGTCCTGCCGTGAGAAGCTGCAGCCAGTCCAGGAGCCTCGCTCGAACTTGCCGAGGTCGACGGCCACACCTTGGACGGCCAACGTCACGGACTCAGCCAGACCCCAAGTCTTTCGTCGCCAGAGCGGAGCTGACGATGCGACCTTCTTGGCCCGGAGCCACGTCGATATTCCACGGACAGCGCCGTTCACCCCCGATTACCCCTCGGGTCACGCGTCTCGAGAGCTCGATGCCGTTCCGAACGCTCCGGTCACTTCGTCCTTTTCTTCTTTCCTTTCGCCGCAGGCGGCCTCTTACATATGACATGGGTCCCCTTTTAAGAGTTTTTGTCTAAAAAAACTGCCTTCTGTCCCTCTTCTTTTTTGGTGGTGAACTTGACTCTTGTGACTTGGGTGCTTCTCTGTGCTTCTTCGCCGCTCACCACTTAATACCACACTTCACTGCACTGTCGCGCACATTTCACTACTTGCACTGTTCACAATACTCACGAGTTCATTGTTCGCACCACTTCACATATGTACACTTGTTTTGTCCGCGTGATTTTCTCACTGCTTGGTCAGTCCATCGCCCTACTCATGTAATCTGCGCCCACGTTCTGTCGTCCCTTAATGTACTCTATGTGAAAAGTGAGGCTCCCTCTCATTATATGTGTTATACGTCGGCTTAGCCATATATACACGGGTTCCTCTGTTGAACACTGCATCTCGCTCCGCCCAACTTCTGTTCGCTTGGGGAGATCTGAAAATCCTTTCTCGACCTTGTTTCTCTGCCTGCGTATCCGTTAGAGATGGACTCAACCTAACGTTCTCTACTCTCATGGTCTTCTTGTCAATGAAAGTGTGTAGCTCCTCGTGGCCCCTTTCCTCTGCAATCACCATGCAAACCTGGGTCTTCTCCTCCTCATTCCCCTTTCCTATTGCTTTTCTCTCTTCGTACTTTTTCAACATGTTGATGTGGAAAACCTTTTCGTGACCCTGTACAGAGATCTCATAGTCCAACTCATTTTTCTTTTGAGTAACCGTAAAAGGACCTTTCCACTGCATGAGCATTTTGTTATTGTCTGTGGGTAACAGTACCAACACCTTATCTCCTGGCTCTAACTTTCGGTGTGTTGCTCCGCGGTCATAATATGGCTTCTGTATCTGTTTCGCATGTGCTAACTTCTCGTGAGCCAACTTTCAGGTTGCCTCCAATCGGTTTCTGAGCTCAAATACATACGTATACGTAGTCTTTGCCTCATCGTTTAACTCATCTCTGGACCACAGCTCTTTCAGAATGGTTACTGGTCCTCTGACTGCTCTCCCGTATAGCATCTCGAATAGGGAAAACCCTAAACTAGCTTGTGGCACTTCTCGGTAGGCGAACAAGAGTGCTGACAGATACCTATCCCAGTCCTTTGGTCTTTCCTGACACACCCTCCTTATCATTGACTTCAATGTCCCATTAAACCTCTCTAACACACCATTCGCCATCGGGTGGTATGGAGTGGTTAGCTTTTGATCTATTGACAAGAGTCTGTTCACCTCCTTCACAATATCCGATGTAAAATTTGAACCTCTGTCACTCAAAACTTTCCTGGGCACGCCATACCGGGCAAACATTTCCAACAATGCTTCGGCCACTTGAATTGTATCAATAGCTCTCAGTGCTACGGCATCAGGATACCTAGTCGCTACGTCCACCAGCGTGAGCACGTATCTATTACCTTTTCCAGACACGGGACTAATATGCCCTACAATATCAATCGCCACTCTGTGAAATGGTAACTCAACAATGGGCATCTTTCCTAGAGGTGCCTTTCCTACCCGGCCTTTAGCCACCGTCTTTTGGCATACCTCACATGATTTCACATACCGTTTCACATCGCTCTGCACCCCAATCCAAAAGAACTCGTCTTTTATCCTTTCTAGCGTGTTTTTCATTCCCTGGTGACCTGCCATTACACTATCGTGTGCTATCTTTAGCACTATATCCCTCAGCTCCTTCGGGACCATCAACTGTAATACTTCCCTACCTGAACTGAATATACACCTCCGGTACAATAAATTATTTTTCTTTATAAACTCTGCTACTGTCCGACTCCTTTTCCTATGCACCCGTTCCCCTATCATCTGTTCACACTTTCTTATCGACTCATCCTTGTCCTGCAATTCTCTAAATTCTGCTACAGTTATATTTAACCCCTTCACGGCCGTAACCTGCAATGCTGGCAAAGGTTTGATACCCTTACTACTTGTTCGAGTTTGTACGGCAGCTGCTACGACTGTGTCTTGCATCTCCTCCTTTTGCGCTTCTGAGCGTTCCTTCTCTACCACGTCTTTCTCGGTCCTCTTGCAACTTAGGTCGGGGTCATTTGCCTTCCTCACCCCGGTACATTTCCCACAATCAAATCATAGAGGGGATCGTCCACGCATCTAGCTGTGACTAGTCCTGTATAGGAGGGTGTCGATATTTGGATCTGTGCCTCTGGCAGATACTTGACGGACTTGTCTACCAAGATTACTGGTTTAAAGTATCCGGTCATGCTTTCATGTGGCACTAAACTTTTCCTCACTAAAATGGTATTTGCTCCTGTGTCTCTCAACACTGTAACCTTGTGCCCTTCTACCTCGCCTTCCACTACAGGCATGTCCTGCTCTCTCTGTTCATCTTCTCTTGAGCTAATAATACATGCAGTCTTATCCATGGAACTAGTCCTGCATTCGTCTGCTCTGTGACCTTTCTTTTGGCACAACTGACAAACTACCGGTGCTTCGTGATGATTGCCTCTCACTCGACAGTTCATCGCTACATGGCCCAACCGGTTACATAGGAAACACCTCTGCGGTCCCCTTGGTCTGTTAACTTGTCCCTGATTCCTCATCTATTCTACCGCTGCTGTGTGCGTATCTTTATCACTCTTTCCCAAATTCTTCAATCCTTGTGCCTCTACGAACTGTTCTGCTTGTTCGACCATCTGCTTTACCGTTTGTAACTTTCTTTCTTTGAGGAATATTGCCAAACTGTTACTACACCTGGCCAGAAGTTGTTCACCTACGACTTTGTCACGAACTGCTTCATATGTTTTGTTCGTCTCTGACAACTCCATCCACCTCTCAAAGTAATTAGTTAGTCGACACGCGAACTGTTTGCCTGTCTCAGAGTCTTCAGGCTTACACGACCGAAACTTCTCCCGAAACCCTTCTGCCGTCAACCTAAATCTCTGTAATAAAGTCTTCTTCACCTTGTCGTAGTCTAGTGATTCTTCAGCTGACATGCGCCCATATACACTCAACGCTTCACCCACTGAACATAGGCTTAAGGCGTTAGCCCACTCGTTCATCTCCCAGCCTTGCCCGACCGCTATTCTCTCAAACCGATGCAAATACTCATCCAAGTCATCTCTTCGCTCGTCAAAAGGTGCCATTAATTTTCTAGGGCAAATCCGTTTTCGTCTGGAAGAAGCTGAGTCAGATGACGCCGATCCGGGTGAACTCGTGCCGTCGCGAGAACCCGCGCTCATCTCCGCTAGTCTTATCTTTAGCTGTAAAATTTTTTTTCGCTTTTGGGCTGTTCCTGCTCCACGCGCTCTCGTTCGTGCTCTTTTTCTTTTTCTTGTTGCGCGTATTCAAAAAACGCCATCGTCTCATCCTTAGACATATTCAAATCTTTCGCTATTGCCGCCAAACGCTCCCACTCCATCTTTGCAACTCCCGAGTATCGGTGACTGTGCTAAGATAGAATCCAGAAACGAATCCTGGCAGGCTCGCCAATTGTCGTGTTTTTGTCGCCGATCTCGGAGGCGTGCGGGTGTTAAAAGAGATGGAGAAGGCAGGCTCATGGCAACACAGCAAACATATTTTTAATTGCACGCGAACTCAGAACCAAAGAAAAAACCTCAAACTAAAAATCAAGCACACTAAAACATGGCGAACAAATACAAGTACAACTTAAAGCTCCATGCACCAAACAAATTCTAATTTACGCCTACGCTTGTCTGTGGCGTCTAATCCTTCAAAGTCAGGCAACCCTGTCCTATCTCGCTGAAACTATAGTGCCTAGAATATAAGTATATTCTAGGCACTATACTGAAACGCACGCCTGAAACGCTACAAAGAGTCACCTTGCTGCACCCGTCGTTGCACGTGTGCTCCGGTTTGTCGGCTCTTTTTCCCAAGCAGTTGGTGCTCTCGTTGATGATGTAGTCGCCTAGCAGTCGTCACGTCGTCTCTTTATCGGTGGTGAGCTCGTCGGTACTTCGTCGGTGATGAGCTCGTCAGTAATTCTTCAGTGATGGCGCTCGGCGTTGCTTAGGCCCACCCGGATAGGCCTAGCGTCGGGATGCTTCGCAACTTCTTCATGAGTGCCGACGTGGCGTCCCGCGGAGAATCGAACGTGCCGGTCTGCCACAGAAGAGGGATCCTCTCTGGGGTGCCCGGTCCTGCCGTGAGAGGCTGCAGCCGGTACAGGAGCCTCGCTCGAACTTGCCGAGGTCGACGGCCACACGTTGGACAGCCAACGTCACGGACTCAGCCAGACCCCTAAGTCTCCCGTCGCCAGAGCGCAGCTGGAGATGCGACCTTCCTAGCCTGGAGCCACGTCGATAATCAACGGACAGCGTCGTTCATCCCTCGATTACGCCTCGGCTCACGCACCTCGAGAGCTCGTGCCGTTCCGAACACCGTGCTTCACGTGCTCCTCTTCTTTTTCGCGCCACAGGCGGCCTCTTACATATGGCAGTGAACTTGCCAGTGTCTAGCATCAACAAGTTCATAGACCAAATCTTCATGACATTAACCGGGCAGCGCGCGCGGGCGAGCTTCACAGTGCGCGCTTTCTGCTACTCACCGAACATCGCAGCCCCAACGCTGTAGCAGAAATCTCTCTTGAGGAAGTGCTTGCTACATTACCGAGTTGTAGCCGTTGGCTGCTTGCCGGTTCAAAGTTTCGCAATCCAAGCTACACGCAGCTTCTGGGCCTGCGGGTACGTGTGAACGCTGACACCGGGCTCCGTTGCGT
>NC_051161.1:156015798-156154986 GCF_013339745.2 Dermacentor silvarum
GCCCGTGTGCTTGCTTTGTAGTGCACGTTAAAGAACCCCAGGTGATCAAAATTAATCCGGAGCCTTCCACTACAGCGTGCCTCATAATCAGAACTGTTTTTGGCATGTAAAACCCCAGAAAGAGGAAGACCTGTAGCGAAGCCAGATATCGGTTTCTCCGAGCTTATAGGAAAAGGACGTTACCCAATACAGCCATGTGCTTGGCGGCTGTGCCTGATAATACAGGGTGTTCAAAACTAAGCTTTATGTTTTTTCTTAAAATTAGGCACTGGGAGGCACGCGAAGACCACCTGTGCAAATAAGTTATGTAGCCAGGTGGGCACAAAGTGAGATGATAATAATCGCTGTGAGCAGCCCAATTAACTAAAATTGAATAATTATTTTTTGTCGACTGCAGTAAGTGGGTATCTTTGTATTGAAAACTTAGAGGCAATCGTGTTTCTTACTGCAGTCAATAAGAAGTTAATTATTCAATTATAGTCAATTCGGCTGCTGACAGCGATAATTATCATCTCACTTTGTGTCCCCCTGGCCGCATAACTTATGTGCGCAGGTGGTCTTCACCTGCCTCCCAGTGCCTAAATTTCAGAAAACCATAAAGCTCAATTTGAACACCCGGTATATCTAGCCTGTATTGTTTCTTAAAATAAAATTTGGGATGATATGTTGCAGGTTCGCTATAAGTGCGTAAGCACGGGTCCATCTTTGGAGTTCTGTTGGGACACCTTGTTTTCCTTAAGCAGATTCTTTGTGTTCGGCTGAGACACCTTCGTTTGCTTTGAAGCTCCAACGCGGCAACCACTACGCTGGTTGTTTACGATATGCGAATCACCGCGTATGAAGACTCACGACACCACCTACAAGAAGAACGATATGGTGTAGTAGCCGAGAGCGCGAGCCAGCGTCTTCATGTTTTGTTTCCCACGCTACGCCATTCGTTTACACAAGGCGCGCATCTGCTCCCGTTTCTCTAACCACGTGACGCCATCCTTGGCCCGCACGCCGGCGTTGGCCGCTGACGTCACGCTCCCCACTTCGCAGCCGCTGCTCGCGACTTAGCCCCGCTCCGCAAGAACGCCCACTCAGATAAACAATTGCGGCGGCTTTGACCCTACTATGCTTAATGTACGGTAATAATTAAAACTGCGAAGTTACAATGAAAAACTTGTAGCGTACGAACGGAACTGTGCTCGTACTGGATATTGTCAACGTGTAACTGTGCTCACAATGAGGGCTACAGTTAAAAAAAGTTCGAAGTTAAAAAAAGTTACCCATGCGTAGTTCTTAGTTTAGCTGTTAGTTATTATTTATACAGGGTTTGTCCGAAAAGTAATGTCAGTGAGTCGATTAAAAAGAAATTATTGATCAGATCGGTACAACACAATAAAATGTTTCGTCGTTACATTGCTTCTAGCGAGATTTCCAACCATCGAAGGCGTCACGGTAGGCCTCCTTAGGAATGTCCTTTAGAGTCTTTGTGCAAGCCTTTTCGACTTTGCCAACTGTCGCGAAATGATCTCCTTTCATCTGAATTTTCAAGCGCAGAAAGAAGAAGCCTGGGAGAGCCACGTCAGGACTGTAGGGTGGCTGGGGAACCGTTGGCATCTTTCAATCGGCCAGGAAGCGGGACACAAGGAAGGCGGTGCAGGCTGCATGGTGCGTCGTCATGGTGAAAATTCCAATCGCCCCCGATATCAGGCCGGGTGCGATGAATCCTTCGTTTGAGTCGCTTGAGCACTTTTACGTAGAATTTGGCGGTCACGGTTGTGCCATGGGGTACAAACTCATGGTGGACAAGGCCACTGATGTCAAAGAACACAATCAGCATGGTCTTGACCTTTGACTTGCTAATTCTGGCCTTCTTGGGGCGAGGGGACGCCAAGCTGTGCCACTTGGCACTTTGCCTTCTTGTTTTGGGGTCGTATTCAAATACCCAAGTCTTGTCACCTGTGATGACATTGTCCAAAACGTGGGGGTCACTTTCGCACAAGTCCCAAACCTCCTGGGACGTTTCAACTCGGCTCGATTGTTGGTCGTCCATTAACATTTTGCGCAAGATCTTCGCAGACACTTTTCGCATCTGAAAATTATTCGTCAAAATCTCGCGAAGGGTACTTTTTGGAATGTTTACTGTCTGTGCCACTAAACGGACACTCAAACGAGGGTGTGAGTATAGAAGATCTCTCGCGCGCGTCACATTTTCGTCGGTGATGGTCGTTGACGGCGGTACAGCGCAGGCTTCATCGCTGACCTCTTCACAACCTTCTAAAAAGACCTTGTGCCTCCGGTAAATTTCACGTTCTGACAAACAATTATCACCAAAAGCTGTCTTTATCATAGGAAAAGTTTCCACTGCAGACTTGCCGAGTTTCACACAAAACTCGATGGCAATCCTTTTTTCAAAAGAGTGCTGCATTACGGCTTGCACGGTAAATAAAAATGAGTTGACGAAAAACCTTGTCCTTACTCTCCAGATGGTCGCAGACGACTGAGCGACCGCGCGTGCGTAAGCTAACTTCCCCCTCCACCAATCCCAACTGGTCTTAGTGCGCTGCGACGTATAGTCTCTTCACAATGTAATCACTGACATTACTTTTCGGACAAACCCTGTATATTAACACTTCAGCAAGTGATCTCTTTCATTAAGGAGGTTGGTCGCGGAATCGATGACAGCCAATGAGGCAACCGATGACACCCCAAGGGGCAACTAAGTTGATCAGGCGCGAAGGCGCTCGCACGGACATCGGCGTGCTTGGCAAAAGGGACGTCCCCTCGTTCATTCGACGCCACCGACGGGACGGGTAAGGCACCGCCGGCGCCAGGAGGTCCAAGGTGTTCGTGAGAAAAAATAACTAGGGCAACTTCGCGACACCACACCCCGACGGAATACAACTAAGGTTGTGAGCGAGCTAGCTTTACTTCTACATGGCTGATATCACTGGTACTCGAGAATAATGCTTTTGAAGAATGCTGGTGTGGCCATATTTTTTTGCGACAGGGGCCATCCCCCTGTCAGCGAGGGGGCGTTGCACAAATCTGAGGGGGGGGGGGGGGTCAGGACATCCGGACATCGCCCCTGGATCCGCGCCTGATTTAGACCTTACTTGTTTGACCGAGCCTTTTCTGTGATTACAGACCATCATGTCCTCAGCTGGCTTTCCTCACTCAAAGATCCGTCTGGACGTCTCGGTCGCTCAGCACTACGGCTCCAAGAATACTCGTTTGTTGTCCTTTACAAGTCTGGGCGATTGCACCAAGACGCAGATTTCTTGTCACTTCACCCTGTCGATGATCCCGAGTTAATTGACCCTGACTCAGGCGCCTGCGTACTGTCTATCCTTGCTTTGGATGATATCTCCACCGAACAGCAATGATACGCGTCTTCACGGCTCATCATCGACCGTCTAACCTCTCCATCACCAGACCATTCTGTTCGCCTGTTTGAACTACACGACAACGTTCTGTATCGTCGTAATCTCAGCTCAGATGGCCCAGAGGTTCTGCTTGGCCTACCTCGCCATCTACGCTACAATTTTCTTCACCAGCTTCACGACGTACCAACTGCCCGTCACCTAGATGTCACGCGTACTTGAGCCCGCATCCGACGTTGGTTTTTCTGGCCTGGAATGTACCGTTCTGTGCTCCGCTACGTCGCTGCTTGTGAATGCTACCACCGCCGCAAGCGCCCTTCAGCGCTGCCTCCAGGCCAGCTACAACCTATTGACATCCCTGCAGAGCCATTCTTCCACATCGGTCTTGACCTTCTAGACCCTTTCCCAACATCCATCTCGGGAAACAAATGGGCCATGGTGGCGACAGACAACTTCACGCGCTTCACAATCACCAGGGCATTGTCTACAGGCTATTCTACATACATCGCTGACTTTCTCCTCCACAACGTAATTCTACATCATGGCGCCCCTCGGCAGCTCCTCACCGATCGTGGGAGGTACTTCCCCTCGAGAGTGGTAGATGACATACTCCGTGCCTGCTTCAATGAACATAAGCTCTCCATCGCTTATCATCTACACACGAATGGATTGACCGAGCACCTGAATCGAACGCTAACTGAGATGCTGGCCATGTATGTTTCACCAGATCACCGTGACTGGGACTGCACGTTATCATTTGTTAAATTTTCGTACAATTCGTCACGGCATGACACCGCTGGATGTTCACCGTTTTATTTACTGTTTGGCCGGCATCCTGCATTGCCATTCAAGACTCTACTTCCTTCGGAGGAGGAGGAAAAAACTTTATTAAATAGGTAAAAGATTTAACGGCCTGTCTGGGTGGGGCCCTCAGTCCAGGGCTCCAGTGCCTCCATAGCGGCTCGCTGAGCTTGGTCCAGGAGATCCAGTTGGCTCTCCCGGTCCTCGCTTGCGAGCAGTGCCTCCCACTGCCGTATGAAGTCTGTCAGCCTTAGAAGGGGTGAGTTTATATCTCTCGGCCTAACCATATAGTCCCACGTTATGTGAGCCAGCGTGGGTTTTGCTCCACACCACGGGCAAGTGTCTGTGTAATGCGCCGGGTGCATCTTGCATAGGAGATTTATGTGTGGGTATGTGTTCGTTTGGATGCGACGCCAGTCCCGCGCTTGTATTCTGGTTAGTTTGGAGTGCGGAAGGTCGAATGTCTGTCTCTCCTGCTATTTTCCAATATGTCGCGCACTGCGTACGGAGGTTCCTCTAGGGTTCTGCCGCTGCTCGGTTGTTACTTCCTCGAGCTACGTGGTCTGCCCTTTCGTTCCCATCCAGTCCGTTGTGCGCTGGGCACCACATTATGCCGTGATCCAGGTCGAGGCGTGAGCCGAGTATTCTTGTAGCACTGCGCGGTAGAATTCCCCGCATGAAGAGTCAACACGCTGCCTGCGTGTCTGTAAGCACGAAAGCCGGTTAACCCTTAAAGTCGGCGTCCCGTATGGCCAGCGCTATGGCTGCAGCCTGTGCTGTGTATACCGAGGTAGTCTTCACTGTGGCAGTTATCGTTACTTCCTTCAGCTCCTCACTCGCCTACTGAATATGCCAGTGACGTCGCTGCTCGATGATGATGATACATTTTATTTAATAAAAAGTGAGAGTAACCGTTGTGGAGAGGGACCCTCAGTCCAGGGTCCCGCCGGGCACACCTTTCATCGCTGCAGCGAAGAAGGTTGCCAAGTACTGCTGAGCCAGCAATGATGCTGCGAGAGTCAACCAAGCAGCCGTAGGGGTAGGGGATAGGTTGGTGGACGTTGGGGGGGGGGGGGGGTAAGGTTGGGGCTCTCATTTAGCGGGTGAGCAAGAAAGCCCGATTGTTTTGGCGGCAGCCGAAGCGGTAGCAAGGGCGTCCTGTAGACAGTCCTGTATGTATCCCGGTGAACCTAGATAAGACCAGATGGTTATGCCATCTGCATAGATAGTATAGCCGATGGAGGTTAACCGTTCGAGGGCGCGGTGAACGACGCACATGGCGAGATGAAGAGCAGAGCAGAAAGAACTGAGCCTCGCGGTATACCGCGCTGAGGGTGCGAATATAGGGATGATGTCGGGGCATCGGCGAATCGTAGGGAGTAGGAGCGACCGCGTAGGAACGAGTGAACGTAATTGTACATGCGAGCGCCACAGCCTGTGCGAGCAAGTTCCTGCAACATTGAATCGTGTGTCACGTTGTCGAAGGCTTTTGAAAGGTCCAGAGCTAGTATAGCGCGCAGTTGCCAGGTGCTAGGGCCAGAGAGAATGTCAAGTTGGATTTGTAAAACGCATTTTGCGTGGAGATGTGTTCGCGATAGCCAACGAGAGTAGGAGGTAAGTAAGATGTATTTTCTGAGAAACGCTGAAGACGGCGAAGTACTAAGCGCTCCATGAGCTTACTGATGCAGGAGTTGAGGGAGATAGGTCGAAGGGATGCAAGTGCAGGTGGTTTCCCCGGTTTGGCTATAAAATGATTTCAGCATGCTTCCATGCCGAAGGAAGGTCCCCAGTATTCCAGGTATTATTCATAACAGATAGTCGTAATCCGCATAGGCGAGATTGCGAAGGTGACGATTGGAGACTTTGTACTGACCCGGATTGGTATTACGTTGGACAGCTGAAACAGCAGCTCGAAGTTCATGAAGAGTGAAAGGATCCAAAAGATCGAGATTGATTGAGGCGGGTCCTGTGTAATCTGGATGCGTTGGTTTATCGTATGGGGCAATGTAGGTGTCCCGGAGATCTTGATAGAGAGCTTCCACTGTGTCATAAGAGTCAAGGATCTTGCGTAAAGCGTGCTGACTGCTCGTGCGTGTGGCCGCAGGATTAAGAAGGGGGCGAAGGAGACGCCATGCAGAGCCGAGGTGCATGATAGTGGCTGGACGGTCACAAGTGTGGAGCCAGCTCTCTCGCGTAAGTGTGTCGGAATAATCGGCGATTTCTTCATTCAGCCGGTTAATTCGAGCACGCAGACGGCGGTTGCTTTTGTTGCGGCGCCATCGTTTAAGAAGGCCTCGTCGAGCATCCCAAATATGTAGTAGGTGCTGATCGGGTGGTGCATCCGAAGCGCTGGTCTGAGTCGATGTGGTGTGATCGTGAACACAAGTGTGAAGCGCGTAAACCCATTTCTGTAGTGTGGAGGCAGCGAGGGCAGCCTGACGCACCTGTCTCACCCAAGACCAGTTCGTAATGCGTGTGGAATCGCTGCGGCGCTTGAATGCTGTGGTATGTAGCGTGGTGATGAGAAGAGTGTGGTCGCTTGTGAGCGCGTCGTGGGTGTTGTTCTACGTTGCCGTCATGGGACCCCGTGTAAAAGTTAGATCCGGAGTTGAACAGAGTCGCGTGGCAGAATCTGGGTCGTTAAGTAAAAAAAAAAAAGGAATGATCGCGGAAAGTTTTTAGAAGGTGAGTGCCTTTAGGGGTGTTATTTCGATAGCCACAGGTTGTGTGCGGGGCGTTAAAATCACCTCCGACGAGATGAGAAAAGAGGCGAGTAGGGCGTAGGCGAAAGGCGTCATCAAGGGTTGTGCTGGATGCACGAGGGGGCAATAGACGCAAGGGGTAGGAGATAGATAGATAGATAGATAAACTTTAATTCAAATATAGTTTTGTCTTGCCCCAGTGGGGCATCGCTAATGGTCGGGGCCCCTAGTCCAGGGCTCCGCTGGCTCTTGCCATCTTCTCTGCTCTCTGGATCAGCTTGAGCTGGTCGTCGAGGGCCGAGCTGGACAGCAGTGCCTCCCATTGCTCCCTCGTGGTGTTCGTGTCATGGTGTTCTATGTTGTGTAGCGTGCACTCCCACGTAATGTGGTATAGGGTTGGTGTGGCCCCACACCACGGGCATTCGTCCCTGTAGGCTGTGGGGTGCAGGCGATGTAATATGTGTAGGTTCGTGTAAGTGCCTGTCTGGAGCCTACGCCAGGCAGCGGCATCCTCCGTCTTTAGTATTCGATGGGGTGGGGGATATCGCAAGCGACTCCCTCTGTGGTAGTTCAGGATTGCTGAATACTCGGGGTCAACTGGGTCAGGGTCATCTGCAGTCGGCGTGATGAGTGCTCGGTTATATGCAAATTCTCGAGCTGCTCTGTCGGCATACAGGTTACCCGTGATGGCAGCGTGACCCGGTATCCAAATGATGGTTATGATGGTGTTGTCGTCAGTGTCCTCCTTAGGTATTTGGGCTAGGACTTGTGCCGCAGGTCTTGCGATTCTTCCCTGTAGGAAGTTGCGGCAGGCCTTCTGGGAGTCCGTGAGGATCGTCAGTGGTTTTATTGCGTGTTGACCTTCGCGGATGGCTAACGCGATGGCCAGTTCTTCCGCTTCCGTGATCGTGCAGGGGCGGGTCGATGCACTGGAGGTGACGTGGCCTCGGCGGTCGCATACCACTGCCACTGCGCCCTTTTTATTCGTTCCGTACATAGCGGCGTCCGTAAAACGGGCCGTGGTATCGAACCTGAATGTTTTCTCTATGTATTGGGCCCTTGCTTTCCTCCTTCCGGAGTGTAGGTTAGGGTCCATGTTGCGTGGTATTGGGGCAATGTGATACCTGTCCTGGACGTGACGAGGTATCGTGCAGGTTTCTTGGGTTCGTGTTGTGGCTTTGAAGCCCAAAGTTTGTAGGACCTGCCGGCCCGTGTGAGTCCGCGCAAGTCTCTGTTGTTGTGAGACGTGAAGGGCTTCTGTGAGTTCGCTGAGGGTGTTGTGTAACCCCAGCGCCAATAATTTCTCAGTCGATGTACTCATCGGCAGGCGGAGAGCGGTCTTGAAAGCCATCCTCAAGAGCCTGTCGGCCTGTTTCGTCTCGGATTGTGTGAGATGGTAGTAGGGCAGGCTGTATGTGATTCTGCTCACCACCAGGCTTTTGACCAGTCGGAGTGTGTCCCCTTCCTTCATGCCTCTATTCTTCGATGTTACACGGGATATCATGCGTGATATCGCCTTGACACTGGTTTTGAGGAGCGTAAGGGTGTGTGTAGCACGCTGGTTAGACTGCAGCCACATGCCCAACACCCTGAGCAATGACGTTTCTGGTATGAGGCTCCCGTTGAGGTGTACCTCGATTTTTCGTGTTGGGTCTGTGGGGACTGTGTGGTTACCCCGGCCTCGCCAGACTCGTATGAGTTCAGATTTCTCGGGCGAGCATTGTAGTCCCCGTTGGCTGACGTATTCTTGGATGAGGTCAGCTGCAGTTTGCAGCCGTTCTTCTTTTTCAATAAGGGACCCTGTTGTGGTCCAGAGTGTTATGTCGTCTGCGTAGAAGGCGTGGCGGAGGCCTTCTACGTCCTGCAGTTTTCTTGCGAGGCCGATCATGGCGACATTGAAGAGCGTGGGTGAGATGACTGCTCCTTGTGGTGTGCCCTTGTTGGGAGGGTGGTATACTGCAGTCTGGATCTCCCCAATCTTCAGCTCTGCCGTGCGGTGGCTTAGGAAGCTCTGAACGTACTTGTACGTTCGCTCACCGCAGTTGGTGTTGGCGAGCCCTTCTAGGATTCCTTGGTGGCTGACGTTGTCGAAAGCTCCTTTGATGTCGATTGCTAGGAGGGCATGTTCGCCGCTGCGGGGAACGTTGCTGAGGACTTCTTCCTTGATTTGCAGTAAAACGTCTTGTGTGGACAAGCCTCCGCGGAAACCAAACATGGTGTCTGGCAGGTGCTTGTTGTCTTCTAAGTGTCCCTGTAGTCTCTTGTGTATGATTTTCTCGTACACCTTGCCGAGGCAGGATGTGAGCGAGATTGGTCTCAGATTTTCAATTGCCAATTTCTTCCCCGGTTTGGGTATCATGATTATGCGTGCGTGTTTCCACATCGCCGGCACCGTACCTTGTTCCCAGTGTTGGTTGAGAAAGGCCGTGAGCGCGGAGATGGACTTGTCGCTAAGGTTTCTGATCATGGCGTTCGTGATACGGTCCGTGCCCGCCGCTGTGTTACGGGTGGTGGCTGCGATGGCCGCTCTCACCTCGTTTTCTGTGATGGGTTCGTCCAAAAGTGGGTTGGGTTGTCCCATGTATGGTGTTGTACATGGTTGCGTGGGAGCTGGATCTCCATAGCACTTGTTCTTGATGGCGTCGATGAGGTCTTGTTGGCTGCCTGGGTAGGTGTGTAGTAGCCGCTCCAGGGCCTTGTGCCCCTCTCCTTTGGTTTTGGTGGGGTCCAGGATGGCTTTGAGTATGTGCCACGTTTTGGCGGTACCCAGGGTGCCACCGAAGGAGTCGCAGAATCGATACCAGTTCGCCGAGGCGAGTTGCATGGCATATTCTTCTGCTTCCGCTGTTATTTGTGCTATGCGTGTCTTCAGTTTCCTGTTGTACTTCTGTGTTTTCCAACGGCGGGTGAGACCTCGTTTGGCGTCCCACAGGTGTAGTAGGTGGGGATCCACTTCTGGGGTCTCTTCCGTTCTGGCGATTTCCTTTGTATGGTGTTGTTTCTGTCGACGGAGGTTGTCGCACCAGTCTTCCAGGTTCGTGATTGTGTCTGTGTCCTGTTCTTGGGCTTCCCTAATTTTTCGCCAGTCAGTGATTTTGGCTGTGCCGATCTGCCTGCGTAGGCGTCCGGTTTGTAGCGTTATGTTCAGTATGTAGTGATCGCTGCCTAAGTTTTCGAGTGTGTTGAGCCATTCGGCTCGCGTGGTTTGTGTGATGAAGGTGAGGTCGGGAGTGGTGTCGCGTGTTACGCTGTTCCCTTCCCTCGTCGGAGTGTTCGGGTCTGTGATCAGTGTGAGGTGACTCTGTTCCATTAGTGTTTCTAGCTGGAGACCCTTCCAGTCCTGCCTCTGATACCCCCATAGCGTGTTCTGAGCGTTGAAATCGCCCATGATTACCAGAGGGCGATCTTTGGCAAGGCGGAGAGTGTCCCTGAAGAGTTTGTCAATGTTTGCCCGCCTTTGGCTGGGGGGGCAGTAGACGTTTAGAACAAAGGCACTCTTTGTCTGATTGCCTTTGTACACGAATTCTAGGAGTACATGTTGTACGTCTACGTCGTGTATAGATGTGCGTTGTATAGTTGTTATGTTTTTGTCCACGAGTGTGGCTACCTTCCATTTGTCGTCTTGACTTGCGTGGTATTCCTCGTAGCCATGTAGTGTTGGTCGGGTACCGGGCTCTTGTAGGGCTATGACCCCTGGCGGCTTTGAGGATTGAGCGATCAATTGTGTCAGTAGCCCTTTTTTCCTTCGGTACCCACGGCAGTTCCATTGCCAAATTTCTAAGTTTTCTTTGACTTGCTTGTGTGGTCTAGGCATTGTTGGGTGTTGTGCTCGGTGATGTTATGGTCGGTGATGGGTGTTGGTGTCGGTTATGTCCTGCCGCAGGTGTGACTTTGCAGAGGTTCTGTCGTAGTGTTTTTCGCAGTTTTATGGAGTGAAGCTGGCCCTTAAGCTTGCTGTCTACAGCGGCTTCCATGTGCTTGATTGCTGCCTCTGTGCGTTGTAGGGCAGTCTGTGTTATTTGTTCCATCTGGGCGCGTGTAGCATCCATGAAGGCTTGCATCTGGGTTTGAATGGCATCGACATTGGTTTTTAGGTCAATGATGGCCTGGTGTGGTGCCATCTCTTGTGGTTTTTGTGTGAGCTGTATCACTTGTTGTTTGAGTTGTCTGTTTTCTTGTGTTAGTGTTTGTATCTGTGCGCGCATGCTCGCGAGTTCCTGTTCGAATTTCGTGGGCGGTGGCGTCTGTGGTTTTTTATACGAGGGGGAGGCTACTGCTGCCCAGCTTACCTCTTGTTCTTTGGTGTTGGTCCTCTTGGGTGAGGCTGCCTTGGTCTTCCGTTGGTTTTGCTGGGACCCCTTATCTTTGGGCGCCGCTATGATGGGTGTACCCTGCTGCTGTTGCTTGGACGTCGACTGAGATCGCCGTCTGGGCGACCGGAAATGAGGCCGGGGCCGCGAACAGGAGCGGGACCTGGACCTCGGGCTGGAACCGGACCGGGATCTGCAGGTCATCGACAACTCCGAGTAGTCGGAGTCGGAGTCTTCCCGCTCGGAGCTGAACCACCGTGGGCGGGGATGTCGTTGGGTTTTGGGGGCGGTGGTGGAGGCTGGTTTCCCTCGGGGGCGAATGCGCTTTAGTTTATTGTTGCAGTCTTTTGCGGCCGTGAGATGGGCCCCTCCGCACAGGGCGCACTTCGGAACACAAGTGTGACCGGCTTCTGGGTTAGGGTGGTTGCAGGTATTGCACGCGCGAACCGGTGGGTTGGGGCAGACGTCTGGTCGATGTCCGGTGGTTCTGCAGATGGGGCAGAACTGCCTTGTCGGCTGGTAGTCTCGGCAAGGCATCTCCCCTCCGTAGAAGTACACAAATCTAGGCACCTGGGGTCCCTCAAAGTGGAGCAGGGCTGTCTGAGATTGACCAAGCATACGGGCCCGCACGATGCGGACTCCATGTGTGCGGACTCGAAGATTCGCCATAAGCTCTTCTTCGCTGGTGCCTACGTCGATGCCGTGTACGACACCTTTAAGCAGGTCCTCGGGTGTTGATAGATACACCTTCACAGGGTGTGATCGTCCGTGGAACGTGAGGCTCATAATTTTCATGAGGGTGGCCGCCGTACCCTCGTGAGGGGTGCTCACGATGATGATATTCGAGCCGGGTCGCAGGCGGGTGATGAAATCGTCCCCCTTGCAGGTCGGCGCCCCTCCGGTGGCTTGGACGATCGCCCTGGCCACTTGATGGGTCTGTAGTTTTCGAAGTATGAGGCCCGGGGCCGGGCGGATGATGATTTTCATGTCGGTGCGCGGGAGCGGAGGCGCGCGTCGGCGAGGCCTGCTCCTTGCAGTCGCGTCTTCAGAAATGGGTGTTCGGGCTCCACGCTCCTCGCAGGTAGCTGGCGAACTGGGTTTCGCGTCGGTGGCTGACGCCTGGGTTTTCGATGCCGCGGTTTGCCCGACTGGGTCCTGCTTACCCGGGGTTTGTTGTTTTTGCAGGCGGCGTTTCCGATGAAGGGAAACGACCGTTTGCCACTGGGATTCTTGATGGTGGAGCTGCTCAGAGAGAACCGCAGACGGCCCGTGCAGGGCCTCGTCAGGCAGGTGTGTCGGGTGACTCTCCGATGCAATTTCCATAGTTTCCGTGGTGGTGGGCTGATGGGCCATGGTGCCTGGGTTTCGGGCGATCGTAGCGTTGCGGGTTGGGTCGCCTCCGCAGCTCACCGACGATGCGGCGGCTGCTTGTGGGTCCCCGGCCTCCCGCACGCCAGCGTTGGGCGTTAGGGCTAACCCTCCTGTCGGCGTGGCCGAACGAATGGGGCGCTCGTTGGTCGTAAAAACTGCGGCTCACCGAAGGTGTGGTTTCGCTGAGTCGCCTTGATGTTTACGAAGATATTCCGCTGATCCCAGCGGCGCCAGGAAATTTTGGGCGCTTGGAAAATTCCAAAAGTCACGGAGCCGATGCGAAGCACGTCTGCACGCCTCGGTCGTCTTCTTCTTCTCCCGGGGTAGGAGAGGTTCCGGAGGATGTGGAATAGTGAGATAGGATGTAGTGTTCGCTACTTCGATCGCTGTGAGGTCTTTACAGGTTTATAGGTGAGGTGAGTAGGGTGAGAGCCAAAAACAGTGTATCCAGTGAGAGTAATAAGTTGAGCGGGTTCTTGGAGAAATATGATGTCAGGTGGCGAGGTGAAGTCCCGTTACGACAGTCGACACAGAAGCGTGCACTTCACGCCTGGCTCTCTGGTCCTCTTATGGTCGCCATGCCGCCGCGTTGACCTATCAGAGAAGCTCCTCTCACGTTACACCGGACCCTACAAGGTGCTGCGTCAACTCGGTGACGTCAATTATAAGAGTGTACTCCTGGGCCCTGTTTCTTCGACCTCCTCGCTACCAACTGATGTTCATGTTTCCCGGCTGAAGCCACATTCCTCTACGAGATCCTCGGCTTCATAGCAAGCGCCAGGATGGCGCTTCCGCCGCCGGAGAGTGATGTTACGGAGCGATCCGTACATGGATGAACACGAGGCTTGGCAGAGCGACGAGGACGACAAAGAAGATGCTTGAAAGTGGGCCGGACCAGACATCTTCTCTTGCTCTAGCGTTCTTTAATATATCCTTCGCCTACATGTCGCCTCCGTCACAATATAACGAACTCTAGAGGAAGAACTCCCTATAGCACCCATGCATTCAAACTGGTAACCACAGGGGCACAGCCATGTTGTTATATACTAACTCGTGGCAATACGTTCGCCACGTCTAATCTTATGCGCCGACGGCATGTTTGACGCATGCGCGCTGCAGCGGCGGCCAGCAGCGCCGCGTGTCCCTGGCGGTGGCGCTGATGCACCAGCCGCCTTTCCTCATCCTGGACGAGCCCACCGTGGGTCTGGACCCGGTGCTGCGCGAGGCCATTTGGCGCTACTTCCTCGTGCTGTCCGAGGAGGATGGCGTCACGCTCCTCGTCACCACGCACTTCATCGAGGAGATCGCGAAAGCCGCCATGGTGAGCAGCAGGCAGTTTCATATTGCGATTGAAATTGAGCGCTCGTCAGAAAGGTTCAGAAGGAACTGAAAGAAGACGTGGTTAAAGGTCGTTAAAAAATCGCGATTGAATGTTTTTTTTAAGCTTTAAGCAGACGTCATTGGTCGGCATTCAGTTTTATTTCCTCCTAATGCTGCATGATCTACCTTCTAATCAGAGAAGTGTCGGCCAATAACCGATTTCAACGAGGGGGTCTGCGCAGTTTTTGATGATGGGAGAAGTGGTTGTGGGTCGCCTGCAAGTGTCTCTGGTGCCACTCAGAGTTGCCTTCTACCACACTGCCTTTATTTCAAATAACGCAGAAACCCTTAACAGTCCTCGTGCCGCTACCCGCTACTCCGATCGCGCAATGCTCTGTAGTCATTTTCTCAGTGGCACCGGACTGTCGCGATAGTTTCAATTTGGGCAACGTATAGTTCAAGAGGCGAGCGCTGATTGGGATGTGCCGCCGCTAAGGCCTCATCACAAATGCTGCCAGAGGAGCATGGGCTTCATTCGAGGCACTGATAGGTTATTTTCCTACGTATATTGTGAAAAATCTCGTCCCACGTGCATCTGTTAGCTTAGAACGGTGTCGTCTGTGTGACGTATCTAAAGGCAGTATACTGCACATACAGGGTGTCCCGACTATCATGCACCAAGATTTAAAAATATGCAAGTGCCGCATAGCTAGCTGGACAGAACCAATGTAATATTGTTTGCCGTCGCCTCAAGATACTCAGATTATTTTTTGCATTCCGCCTAATTACATAGCTAGTCCTAATTATTCAAGTTCTCAAATATTATAACTATATGAAAAGTGTCAATGAGAAAAGTTGTATAGCAGCATAAAAAAACTCCCGATACAGCTTTCTGTTGCTCTATACGTGCTACATTACAGTGTTTTTTGTTTTTTTTTCGAACGTGAAAGCAGCCCGCGTATACACGCACGCAAAGTGCCTCGAACGGCCAGTCGCGCGGCAATTTTCCGTTTATTCGCGGGCTTCTTTCACTCTCGAAAAAAAAAAAACACTTATGTAGCACGTATAGAGCAACAGAAAGCTGTATCGGGTAGTTTTTCATGCTGCTCTACAATTTTCTCATTGACATTTTGATAATTAGGACAGAACCTCTCGAGTTAGATAATCAATTACAATTAACTAATTAAACACCCATAACGAAAAATTACTGCCGGCTACTCCATTGTACTGGAAACGATCTGCACTAGGTTTTCTTCGATTAACGCTCCTTTTTTAAAAAAAATCTTGGTGCTTGATAGTTAAGGGGCACCCTGTATGGCGCGAGGCGGTATCGATTTATTGCGTACGTCGCGATCCCTTCCACTCTCGCCTTCGATCCCCTGGTCTCTCGTCCGTCGGCTCTGATTGCGCGTACACAGATGGCGTACTTGCCCGCTTCCTTCGATGCTCGGCAGCAAACGGGCAACCTTCCACCCGCCACCGTGCATGGTTGATTCGCAACCGGCGACAGAGGTCGACAGCCGCGACACTGGGCTGGTTGCCGCATTCTGGACTATGCAAAGTCTGCCCGCCCCAGCATCACGCGTTGTTCAGGTCCTCCGCAGGATGGCTCCACCCAATCATGCCTCGTGTTCCTGCCCACTGACGGACGACAGTAACCGGCCTGTCGGTTACTGTCCGATATTGTTCCCTGCGTGATCCTCCTATAGCTCTATTATCTGTCGGCTGCGTCACCAGCGTCCGTGAACACTGTCACCGTCGCGAGTCCGCGCCTCTGCCTTAAACCAGACTTTGTCTATCACGTGTCAGTATCCAGTACCTTCCACGAGGCACATCACACAGATCTGCTTTCGCTGACCCCTTCTTTTCCCCCAACAATTAGCTGTTGTGCAGCTCGGCCTCGACGTCCAGTTGGCGCTCCGGTAGCCCTTCGTCGCGGTCGGTGGCAACCTTGGCCACTGTGAAGCCCTGCGTTCTTGCACGTAATATTGCTCGTTCTCTGCTGCTGCGCTGACCGCCCGCATCACTATAGACCAGCCTTGGCTTGGCCATATGGCCACGGCCATATACCGTGGCTCGAGTTATTCCTGAGCACACACGCACGCACGCACGCTCCTCCAATCTTCTGCCAAACTGGGAAGCGGCGGTTGTTGGCGAGACCAGCCCATCCTATCACCACTCCTTGGTCGCTCTTGTACACTTTTGTCAGAAGCCAACCTTGAAGAAAAGTTGCCGTAAGTGCATCGTGGAAAGGATAAGGAAGTAGCGATAGGCAGAGCCTTCCTGCCAGCGCCGGCCCAGCGCAAGACAAATGCTCTATTGAGGAGCAATGCGGACAGTAAACATTGTGTTCTTTACAGTATTTGGGGGGGGTATGCTCATTAATTGAAATCTATAGCGCTCATTTTACTGTGTAATCGTGTTTGAAGAAAATGCATTGCAGGGCCCTTTTAATGACGTTTACAGGTCAAGAACTAAAGAGGCGCCAATCTGTGGACTTATAGCCAGCGTGTTGCAATTGGCATAATCAGAAATTTTCGCTTTGGCTCGCCGCGTTTAATCCCTGGTTGGCGTCCGACTTGGTTTCAAAGGTGTGGCTTTACTTGGGATGGATACTGCTTCGGAACTCGGTGTGCTGCCGGATCTCCCCTGTCCGCCTTGAACGTTGCATGGAGCAGGAGATGCCTTCCACCCATGGCACGCATTCTGCTTGCCAGGTTAACTGATGTCTATCTCAAGTGTGCTACGCTACTTCATTCCAGCGGTGCAGCGCTTGCGAATTCATTTACTTCTCACCTCTGCGTTAAAGAAAATAAATGTCCGTCAAATTTACCTCGTTGTGGGTCGGTATTATTTTGCTGATAAATTCTTTCCTAAAAATTACTTAGGAAATATTTGGCCTGTGGACTACGGAGAAAATCACGAAGAACATTTGTCTTTGGTTTTGTGGAAATGTCGAATGAACGAAACGTACAGCCGTTGCAATAAATCAATGAATGAATTAAATACTCGGCGTGAGAAAGTAAGCATCACGGCTGCCAAAATTTCTTAATGAACAGTTCCACGTACTTTGCTGACAGGAGTAATGTTCTTATGCAAAGGAAAAGAAGCGTAGGCACGATTGATGATGGAACCGACTCCAAGTATTAACGTCACCTCCGCCAAAGGCATGTGAAAACTCGACGCGAGTGCAGTTGGGCCTTCTCCGTCAAACACGCTTCAATCTTTGCGCAGGTGGGCGTGATGAAGAACGGCAAGATCTGGTGTGAGCGGCCGCCGACCGAGCTCATGGAGATGTACGGGGCGGCCACACTGGCAAATTCCTACCTCAAGGCACGTGACATCCTCGGCTCTGGGCGACCGTTACACGCCCAGACGGAGCCGTCCGAGCATTCGCCCGTCGCATCCAACCGTTTGAACGCTGGATACGAGTTGTTTTACCGTTTTCAAAACTGCATGTTTGCATGTCCAAAATATTGCGGACGTGCTCATCACGAAGAACGACGGCTAACAGCAAAACACACGTAGCTTACTGCACACCAGTTAATATTGAGCGCTGGAAAGAAGCATTGCTTGAATACAAACTCACTGGCAACACCGGTATCCTCCGTTTCAACAATTTGTGGCCCGTCATGTTCTGGGTATGCTACATCGCAGGAAAGCTACCGTGCCATTTATGGAAATGGTCTGCCACGGTGATTGCAGCGCACTTTGGATGGTTGGGCACGACGCGTGCCCCATACAATTCGGCGGAGCAGAGAAATCAAAAGTACTGACTCCGGAATTTTTCTTGAGCCCACCACAGCTGCATGTTTGCTTTTCAGTTGGGAATGATTGGGGGCGATGATCAACGGGCATTATCTCACTAACCTGCCGTTTGCAGACGACACTTTCCTGTTCAGCAACGCTGAAGATTGCTTACACCAAATAATTGAAGACCGTAATTGGCAAAGCCTAAGAAGAGAATTGTGAATTAATATGTAAAAGACTAAGCTATACCGTGTGTAGCCAAGCTTTTCAAAAGAAAAAGAGATTTAAACGACATGGTGCACGATACCATTATAAGATCTACGGTGTTTAGTCATAAGCGTTCTATCAACCGAACATCGTAGGTCTTAAAATCATGTCTTGCACCGTGGTTTTTTTCATCATTTTTTTCTTTGACCAGCTTGGCTAACGTAGCTGGGACACCCTATATATCCTGTCGAGTAGCTCGTGGCAGGGGAACAAGAGTTTGATTACTTGTCACCGTCTTGAAGCTGCGCAAACGGCAAGTTTATCTAGGAGAATTATTAACAGGGTATCCGCAATAGAGCACCGCCCAGGCCTTTTTTTCCCGGGCCCTGGCCGAGCCAGAAAGTACCATGCTCTGGTCCGGTCAAACTTAGCCCTTACCCACCCGGCCTGGTTACGTTCAATCCATTAGCCCTTGAGCATAAACGAAGCATGACCGAGTTCTCTGTTATTGTGAATATAGTAGCCGCACATAGACTATTTGCGAGAAGCAGATTTCACTGCGTCAGGTATTTCGCTCCAGTTGCTGCTGAAAGAAAAACAGTTAACAAAAACTAAGAAAAAAACTCCATCCTCCGTTCACCATGGTCGTGCATTGAAGTGTGATATAAACGTCCGAGATACACTTTCCATATAGTTGTGTGGCAATATAAAGCGAAGGCATAGGTGAACACTGCCGCAAAAACCGTTAGCATTCCTGTGTACCATGCATTGGTTTCACTTTAAAGAAACCTAGGTGGTCAAAATTATACCCGAGTCCCCCACTGCGACGTGCCCCAGAATAATATCGTGGTTCTGGCATGTAAAACCCCGGAATTTACGAGCAAACTTGATTGTAAGGTCTATTGTAGGTATTCTAGGTAAATTGTAGGTAAATTCTAGTAAGGTCTATTGTGGCTGTTGCGGTAATGAACATTCTTCATCGTGATAACTGGTATTGCAGTTTGGTTAGTGAATTCGTAATTGACGTTACAGAATTACGCCGAGCGCGTTGAGAAAAAGAAGTATGCTAATGAAACTCTCTATAGGTCAGCTACCTTTTCAGTTGTTATATATTTCAGTTCGGAAAAATGAGCCTCATTCAACTCACGGAAATGTCGGTAGCAGGTCGTCTTTATTATTTTTCTTTCATTTCAACAACTTTAGGCACATATGTGAGACCATACATGAAAACGCGGGTCCAGCCGTGTCCACACGGACGCCTATCGACAAGATTGCCTTCAGACAGAGAAGTAAGCACAAGAGTACATCTTGCAAAAGATGCTGTCCATCTGTAAAAAAAAAGTTTTCGAATTTTACAAACGGTCTAAAAGCACTTATAGGCTGTAGACACTTTCACTTTTAACCACCGTGCAGAGCGCGCCTAGATTATTGTATAGTAACTCTGTAGCTATATACTCTGTTAACCTAAATTTGTACGGAAGTAAGGTGAGCGTAGATAGTCTATAGAGCGTCTGAATCCCCTTTCACAAGAGGTGCATATGGTGCCACTTCTGCAAGCAGAGGCTGCAGATGTAGCAGATCCATGGCTCGTGCAACAGTTAAACATCGATGACGCGCGCTGTAAGTATATATAACCGCACGAAACACGCTCTGTGCTCGCCGCAGGTGTGCCAGGCGCTAGACTTTCTACCTCCGCCCGCCGAAAAACAGGCGCCGCCAATCGCCGAAAAGCAGAAGGCGACGCCCGAGAAGCCACAGCCGGTCCCCGAAAAGCCGCAGCCAGTCAGCGAGACTGTGCACTCGAAGCCCGAGCCACTGCGGCGCCCGCGCCTGGCCCCTGGCACGCCCGTGCAGCCGTGCCCTGTGCCGGAGTCGCTGCTCACGTGGGCCAACTGGGGACCCGTGCGAAGCTGTCTTCGCGTGAGGGCGCTGGTGGTCAAGAACTTGCTGAAGATCATGCGCCGGGTCATGTGAGTACTCGGATGCGCACGTGGTCATGTATAGACTTTCTCACGAGGTAGTTCGAGTGCCGCCAAGGCGGTCTCTTGTCACTGGCGATTTCTTAGTGTAGAAACCAACTGATATTGCAAATCGGGGGAGGAATTCACTAAGCAAACGTACGAACAAACTTTGCCGTAAGAAAAATCTTACGAAAAAAGCGTATTCACGAAATTGAAACTATTCATAAGATGAGCAAGCTTGCGATGCCCGCCGCTGTAAAGACGAGATCTGCAGTGTAGTCGAAAAAAGGCGCGCAAATGTGCGAACTTCAGTACTTGCGCCAATAGTAAGCGTAAGTTGATTCACAAAACCTAAAACGCTATTGCAGCTGCCGATGTAAGAAGGAAATTCTCCAATAGGGGGTAGCAGCCTTACGAACATAATTATGTATATCTGCGCCGCTCGAGCTGGCGCGGGTAAGCGGTGGAATGCGCTGTTCCGGCTTATTGAACACAGGCCACAACTAACAGCCGAAGATAGCGCATGCTTATATATTTGTGGCTCGCTCTGATTGGTTATATGAAAGTGCAATGAGTAGTTTTTGTGCATAATTGTATTGGGCGTGCGCTGCTGGGGAAGGCAGTAAAATAAATGCTCTGCTACGAACTTCTGCTTAATGTCTGATATAGGCTGTGTTTCCGTGACTTTTCATTGGTGTCCGTCCCTGACAACCATCAAATTTGTCATTGATGTGTTTTGACCATTTCTATAGATTTTCTTTTAAGAAATGATGTCCTATTCTGTAGGCTCAGAATAGGACACACTTACGGCACACATAATTACCTGTTGTCTGGAGGCGAACCCCCGACCTGTACTATATGTGGGGAAGCACTTACTGTACTTCACATCATAGTACAGTGTCCAATAATATTACCTGAACGAAAAAAGCACTTTGTTCAAGCCTATAAAGAGAATATACCCCTTCATCAAGCGATGTTTTTACATAACGACCCGATATTTCAGAACGATTCAGTTTTAGCCTTTTCAAGCGACGTCGACATTTTGCAAGTTCTTCGCCCGAGAGATTCGTAGCGGCATCCTCTTTCAGAGGACGCTGCTGCGACCGCATATTTGAAATGCACTCTCCTCCAGGCCCTTGCTTCTAAGGGTCTCTGTGAGGCAGTAATGCCTTGTATCTCTTACAAGTTTTTATACTATATTATATTCATTGCGCCCCTATCACGTCATTGTCATGATTTTAATAAATTTGTCTGTGTTACGCACCTTTAGTGCGCAGGATTTTAGGCCCCTTTACAGCCACCCTACACCTACCCACTGTCATTGATCATATCATTACTCACTCAGTACACCACGCCTTGGCGCTCTTTGGCCATAGCTGGCCCTTGCGCCATAAAACAACTTATATCATCATCATCATCATTCTTTTAATTTGAGCTTTCTGTAACTCATAGGGCAGCGGATTATTATTATTATTATTATTATTATTATTATTATTATTATTATTATTATTATTGTTGTTGTTGTTGTTGTTGTTGTTGTTGTTATTGTTATCCACGCGAGATGAAACAACGGACAAACGCCTAAGCGGTTCTAACTAAATTTTTTGCTGTTTTAGAATTCGATGTTGTCTTCCATGCTGTTAGCCTCAACCTCCTATTATATTGCTCTTAGTTTCAATTCAGGAATAAGTCGAAGCGACGAAGTGTCTGTCGATGGTTTTTCTCAGCCTGTGGCCTACGGTCTGGGCGAACGTATGCTTACGACGGACGCCTATCGTTTCTATGAAGTGCATGGGACATATCTAAAAAAAAACTGTCAGCCCTTCCACTGGGGTGGAGATGGAAGACAAGCTGTACTATCGTGAGAATTATGTATTTTCAATTATGACTATTAAGACGTGATGGTGTAAGATGTGTCGCGTAAGCTTCAACCGCACACAATAATTCGCAGCTGCGGCAGGGCTAGATGTGAAGACCCGTGCTCTCCTCCCCATGGTCGCATTTGATCACGTGACTTCCAACTAACCAGAATATTGATCGTATGGGCAGATAATGTCCACCAAGCCGCCATCCTTTTCGGCTCAGTGTTACGCGCTTTTTCTCCCATCCACAGCGTATATGTTGCTCACTCTTAAGACTTTTGGACTTTATACGGAATATCACAGCGACGACGACAGCGCAAATTTGCCTGGGGTGTCGATACATGCAATTGCAGTCGCAATAAAAGGAGAAATATAAAACAGGCGTCGAGCTCGCTTCTACCGCGGCTGCGGATGTGGCAATAAGCACCGGCTACAAACACAGCATGAGAACCAACGACAAAACCAATAGTGAGCACCTCGCTTATCGGTAGTTCGCCAGAACCCGTCTGACGCTGAAAAGGAAGCGTATTTTCCACCGTATAAGCACCAGCGGAAACATAACACTATTCGCGCGGGGAGACAGCGCACGCGAAGGGACCCCAGTCATCTCGGATGGCCCAAGCTTGAACTCGGCGGAGATTAACTTCAAAATGAAGCGCGTGACCCACGTATGTATGGCAGAGGCAGGAAAAGTAGAAGTTGAGGAGCCGTGTGTTCTAGCTGCTAGGCGAAAAAAGACGCCACGCCGTTATTATGAAGGTTCCTCAGCTCACGTGTTTCCATCAGCGAGTGACATGTACCGCCAGAGGTTCTATGAAGTACTTGACACAGTGCTGTCTTCGCTAAACAACAGGTATCCACCTGATATGTGGCAGCATAAGTCCCACATTAAGCAGCTTGCCATAGGGAAGGAAGACGAAGCATATATAACATAGCTCTATGGTGATGACCTTGAACCAGGACGCCTGATTTTGCAGATATATGCTGATTGGCATTTTATGCCAGCAAAGGCCGGCATCATTGCACACATTAGAGGACGTCGCGCACATGTTTACAGGGGGCAAGGGTGAACACCTGCGAAACCTTTTGCCGGAAACGGCCAAGCTAAAAAAATTACTCCATCGCCCGCTAAAGGGAACCATGTGTGGATGCGAAGCAGCGGGGAAATGGTTAGCTTGAGCGGGAGATGGTTTCGCGGCAGCGGCCCGAGCGCTCTTCGCGGCGCTGCACAGGAGAGAGAATGAGGCGCGCGCGCTCCGTCATTTTCATACCGCGGAACTACCGTGGCGCCCCCAGCACAGTATGCAACTGTCGCACCACCTGTCGTGCGCGCCGCTCCGGATTCCTAGAGGAGAGAGAGGGGGAGCGTAAGAGAGGAGAGAGAGGGGGAGGGGACGCGCATGCGCCGCTCCGTATAGGATTCCTAGAGGAGAGAAAGGGGGGAGCGTGGGAGAGGAGAGGGGAGGGGAAGCGCATGCGCTGTGGGGGTGGGGGACGCGGGAGGGACAGACAGAGCCGCCGGCAAGAAATGCGTCGCCACATCGGAGAGGTCCTTTCTTACCTTCGGCGACTGAAAATGTACTAGCGGTCGACGACTGGACAAGCCCGTTTCAATCATCTGGCAATCATCTGACGCCCACAAAGAACTCTCCCGCAAAATCAATTTGATTAAGATTGCCGACGACTTCATTTCCAGATTAAGTGCCCGAATGAACTCTTGTTCAATGATGGCGAAATCATCCCAGCAGACAGCAAACTGTCTGCTTTAAATGTCTTTAATAGGAGAGAGAAAGGCAACAACTTACAAGTCATAGCAAACCACTTGGCTTAGAAAACAACGCAAAAAGTTATGCAAAAGAACGAAAATGGGGTACATAACACCTCAAGCAAAGCGAGGCCATTTGGGTAAGGAAAGACGCGTGGTTCCGCTATTTATAAACCTCCCTAGTCTATGCTGTGCATTTTCCTTATTAATTTTTATTCGTCATAAGCTGCATTTGTCGCTCAATAACACAATCTATGCTGTTGCTATATTTGCTATTGAGTCCTTTCGCACTTTTGAGATATCGCTGTCTTATTTACTTATTTATTTGTTACTATGTTTATTTATTTGGGCACCTGATATTTTTTACTCTATAATCCTTTATTCTGCCTCCGGAAAATAATCGAAACCAGTAGCATAAGGCATGCTTTTACAAGTAATGAAACTATTGCGTTATGGAATCACATTACACTTCTGCAAATAATTCTAGTCATAAGTTGTGTTCAGAAATTGTTATATATCGTTTAATTTTTGTATATGTTATGCCTTATCTTCTCAATAACTGACCTTTCCTCAGGAAAATATTTCGTGATTGTATTGTTTGCATTAAAACTTTTACAAGGCGTTACATAGATTTTTTTTCACAGATGTGTACTTGTGCAACGTGCTACGCACAAAACACATGTATCTCCTTAACGTGTTTAACTGAAACCGCTTGTCGCATGGCTCAACCAAGAGAAGCCAGTCTCTTGGCGGTGCGAGGGGACTCAGGCTGTAAAACTGAATTGTCTCCTACTCTGAGGTCTTGTCATTTATACTCTTGTCTTGTCATACTCATAAAAGCTCGTCACTTCAGTGAACGATCTTTCGAGGTCACACGAAGTTTCCAGTGTAACCGTTGTTAAAGGTTATATGCATACATGGGTGGGCTTCGGACACCTGGTCAGGCCCCAGCCCCCCCCCCCCCCCCCGGGAAAATAAAAATTTCCGCCTATGACCAGTTCTACCACTCCTTAAGGTGGCGGTCGGTCCCACTCCGGCGGCACGAGCCCCCCGTTTTCAGTACTTTTGGAGCAACCGTGGCGGCTCTTCTACTTAGGATATGAAGTTGTCGTATTTCATTTCATTTCATTTTATTTCCTTAAAGACCCCGTAGTAGGGGTATTACATAAGGGGTGGGAATACAACAATACAAACAAGTGTTACAATGTTTCCAATTAGTTATTCATGTAACTTTATCCAATTAGTTAATTAATGTAACTTTATTAGTTTTCCAAATAATGCGGCCGAAATTAAGCATTATTTAGAATTCTGTACGAAGCTGCGGTTTAAAACAAATAAAGGTACATGAAGGAAATCTTGCGTCCTAAATGGAAATTCCTTGAACTCTACTTTATCCAAAATGTTGCTTCCTTGAGCATGTAGTTGCCGGGCTGTTTACAACAAAGGATTGCGATATTTGGCAATTTTCAAAATCAAATTATCCAAAAAGTAAAAATTCAAAATTATTTTGCTACATCTAGGAACTAGATAAATATGTCCTAAAGCTACAGAGCAAGCCGCAATGCAGTAAGTGCGGTAGTTTAATCTAAATATGGTCAAAACAAGGACACAGTTCGCAAAAACCATGTATCTCATGCTTGTTCTTGAACATTTATTTCTAAATCACATTAATCAATTTCCTTATATTATATATAGTTGGAATCTACAAGAATTAAGCTTTTTATGGTATATACCACAACTTTATATCCTAAGTAGAAGAGCCGCCACGGTTATTCCAAAAGTACTGAAAACGGGGGGCTCGTGCCGCCGGAGTAGGACCGCCACCTTAATCTGTGTGCTGCTCATAGCATCGTCACCGAAAGCCGTCTGAATCTTCCGAATGGTTTCCACTTGGCTGTCGCCCAGTTACTGGCAAAATTTGTTGCAGTGGCGCTGCTCCAGTCGCTCCGTCATTTTCCTTGGAATGAAAAAAACCGACGATAGCATTGCGCACTACCTCACTCAAACGCTGCGCCCCAGCGACTGACCATGGAGAAAGGAATTCAACAAGAGCGGACACTCCCATAGAGCCCAGCGGCCGAATTGACGGCAGCGCGCCAAGCGGTCGGCATCAATCACTTCCGTTCGCTCTTGGGCGCGCGCATTTTGAACGCTTGCTGGCACGCCGGACGCGCTTTTTTTTTTTTTTTTTTGCCCGACCGCGCATGGTCTTCGTGCGGAATCGGTTTATTATTTGGTAAAAATGATTGCGAACAATGTTTTCAAGTCCCATCGAATCTGTTCCACGTGCAATTTCACTAAGTGAACGCAAGACTCCTTGTGAAATGGGGAAATATTCATTTTACTCTATATAAAAGCTCGTTCCGCGTTTTTTGTGCGTTCATTCAACGTTGTGTTCCCAGATAAGCACTAGTTCCGGCATGAAGCTCCACCGGACGGCATCAGCTGAAAAGTAAATTACAAGCATCTTACATTTACAAGCATGTAACAGCATGTCACAAGCATGTGTCATTTGGTATTTAGATATGGGAGTACTGCGTGCAGAGGCGAAACGTGCGAAAGCGGTGAATGGGCGGCATTACAAACAAAAGCAATTCGCTTTTACATGCATGGCGTAGAAAATACACGAATCATACCAAACAATACCATAAAATATCAAAACATCTGATTTCCAAGCATTCCCCCATTTCCGGGCATTATTTCCTGCACTTTGACAGCACAAATACACGGGCGACTTCGCGTTTCCAAAACTTGGCCTCGGGCGACGCGACGATACGTATGTACATACACAGAGACGGACGCAACAGAGGCTCCCAGTCGGACCATGCTAGACGTTCGCAGAATGCCTTCTACTCGCACTCAAGACAAATGCGTGGGTGCAAAGCCTGTTTTCAGTCCTCTAGAAGACGGAATTTTCGAATTGCAAGTTTCTGATATCTTCCTCGACGTTATCTTTCGCGCGTTCTGCAGGCGCCAGCAACACACTCCCATGTTATCACTCCTGGCAATCGCACATCGCGTTTTCGACAGGCGTGAGTACTGAAAGAAGGTATATGTTGTTGCGGGGCCACAAAAAACGTCACAAACTTGTCCCTCTAAGATTCATTACAACTGTGTCACTACGGCCGAGTTGGTTCTCGCTAACTGCGTCACAGCGCGCTGCGCGGCCAGTGTGCCTCAACAGAACCGAAATAAGTTACAATAATCCCCTAGGAAGCGTCGGAAACATGTCCCAGCACGATTCATTAACTCAAATGAACTACGCCAGGACGGCCGAGCTGTTTTTCGCTAACTGCGTCTTTAGTCTCGGTCCCGTGCCGTAAGCCTAATTGCGTCTTAGACTGTGAAACAGAATTTCGCACCTTGCCGTAGTCTAATAGTGCAGTGGTGTCTTGTCTCAGTGCAGAAGGAACGCAAGTATACGCAGGGAGCCCAATAAACCAGGTTAAAAAACAAAACAAAAAAAAAAAAAAAAACAGAAGGAGACAGACGGGTCGCCGTGGGCGAGCGCTCAAGCGCGCGCGCAGCCGTCTTCGCTGGCTTCGGGGAAAGATGCCTGCGGCGTCGCTCGCTCACCCATTGTAGCCGTCGCGCCTTGAGTTGCGGTCGGTTGTCGAGCGATGGCGCCAGCATCTACCCTATCTCCGCAGGGGGTTGGGGTGGTGCGGTTACAGTGTACTAGAAGGGGGCAGTGGGCTTACTCAGCCGCTCCTCTGACGCAGTCAGCGTCGCATCCAAGAGGTGGCGCCACTGGCAACTTCAATGGAAGCTTTGCCTGCAGAAGCTTTGATTTTCCTTGCGTTTCTGTCGGTTTCAGTTCGAAGCAGTTCACACTCTTATTTGTTTTTAATTTTGACATACTTGAGAGTCTTTACATATCTTTAGCAAGCACTATATTTGTTTAGGCCACATGATATTTGCCATAATAGTACCTTGTGGAAAAGCAAGACGGCAACTCTTGGGAAATTTGCTGCCTATCCTAACTCTTAAACCTTTTTTGCAAAGAGGTCGTCGCTGACGGATTTTGCTTATGTGGAAGGGGCCTTCGAATTTTCCGAATTATCGAGCAATCGTAAAAAAAACTGAAAGAAAATTTTGAATGAAAGGGACGGTTACCAAATATACGGTTTCATGCCGTGTCGACCTAATGTAAAATTTTGTCAGACAGAAAACAGTGCGCACATACTACCCAGCTGGGCTGAAAAAAAAATCAGGCATGCTAACCAGGTTTGTGCCTTTGCTTAGGCAAAATGAATTTGTATATATGGCTTAAATATTTTATTGTTCCACTTTAGTTGTTCTATGCTTCACAGTAGCCTTCTGCGTTTATTATTAACAATCATTACGCTGGCACACATTTATTAAATCAAATCAGGTTGATTTTTTTCCATAAAGAAATGGAGGGAGGCCTGAACAAAAAGTGAAAACTAGTTCACTTGACAATTAGGCTCAGGCCTATGCTTATGTACAGCTATATAAGGGTAAGCAAAATGAAGATAACAGGGCTGTTGCTGACACAAATCTTTTATTTGCAAGTACAGCAAGCCATTGTTTCATGCACTTCAACTCATAAGCAACGGTTCAACTTCAGCTGCTTGGCCCTCTGCCGCTTTCCTGCCTTGTCACAGTTAATTCCTTTCACATAAAAATGCAGACGTGTGACAATGTAAAAACTAATTATTTTAGCTGTGAGGCTAAAAGCGTGCACATTGCAGACAACTTCGAGGGAGAGCTTACTCTTAACAACTGCCAGCATGTCCATAACGCTGTCAGAGTGTGGCTCACTCTGACAGAAGCATTCTGTGAAAAGATCCTCTAGCTTTTTCACGAAGCCATACAGCTGACTGGAGGGATAAAGGAGGCCTCCTCGGTCACAAAAGTTTGTTAGCCGGGCATGAAAACTTTCGCCTGGTGGCGTCATAGTAAGCAGCTTTATGCATTCTTGGCATTTTGTGCTCGAATTGACAATACACTCCCGCGCAACATAGCCCGCAATGTGTTAAGTGAGCCTCGAATCGCTTCTGGCCACGTGCAGGTTATGGTCGTTTGAAACCCGCAGGCCCGTGCAATGCTGGGGTACCACGTTTTGTGTGGCCTCTGTGGCAGTAGCGCTAGCAGCAGTTTGACTGCACTCATTTCGGTCACATGATGCTTCGAGATAGTCAACTTCCAGTAAGGAGGCCAGTGTACCTTCCTCGCAGTTTCCTTCGCTAACTGACCTAACTAGACCATAAAAAGAAAGACAATTCACAGTGATCAGGAACTGCGGTGGACATGAGCGCAAAACGTGGCTCGAAATGGAGCTCGCATACTGCGCTCGTGTCGTCCAGGGGCTTGTCAGCTCTGTGGAGGTTCTTTTCCCCCCTCTTTCCGCCTATTTTTATCCTTCGGGACGCCAAACAAGGACAACTTCGGCCCATCCTTCACGTAAACATAGCCTGTTTGGCACCCAGGCGCGTAACAGTGATTTTGTCGATGCCGCGGCATGGATCAGTTACTGCAAGGCATACTAATCTCTTGCAGGCTATGTGCGAAAAAAACACTGAATGGAAAAAAAAAACCTACGCGACGACGTCCTCAAAAAAAATGTCACAGTTTCGCCCTAAGGGCGAAGCAATGAATGCGATAGCAACACAGCAATGTCATACGAAGTAAGGTGAGCGGCTTTGGTAGCAATATATTCGAATTGTAGTAAACATGAGCTGATTAGGTAAGCAGGTGTGCTGCGGCGTAAGTATACCGACATGAATAGAGATTCGATGACCACGAGGAGGCGCGTGTGAAACGGTGGTGTTGATGAGAAGCGCTTCCCATGGGCAGCGCGTGCGAAGGGACACACCTGTAGCGCTGCACTGCCGATCCGGGCAGCATTGCATGTGTAGCGTGCGTTAGAAAATGTGGCCCGACTATTACTAACTGAATCAACAAGCGTGGTGTGAGCGCACACAAACACGAATAGATCACACTGAATGACTGCAGACAACGACTGTCAAAACGCTGGCAGCAAGCGCCTACGCCGCAGCGGCGAAGTTACGTGCGGTCTATCGCTGCAACGGAAACTGAGCGGCGAATGCACGGCGCATAAAGGTCAGAGCCGTGTGGAGATAAGAGACAGTGCGGACGAGCGACGAGCGCGGTTGTTGGAAGAGTCCTCCCCCCCCCCCCCCCCCGCTCCCTCCAGCGCTGGCTTCCCGCTTCCTTGCCTGCGCGTGGGAGATTGAGTGCGTTCGTTCTCCGTGATAGCGCGCGTCCCCGCACGCTTCCGCTCGGGCATACGGCGCGCGGCGAAGATTTTATCTATAGGGAACCTGACGGCGACGGCGACGCCAACGGCAGAAATCCGGTTGAAGTGTCCATAGAATTGCTATCGCAATAAAAAAAAGTTGCAGTGGCTTAGCTCGGCTATGCCAGGATATACGTAGCGTTAGCAAAGGTTCAGCTGATTATTCTTAGCTTATTCTTAAGATTATTCTTAAGATAAGATTATTCTTATGAGTCAAGCTTCTCCGTTCTTCTGCGCTGTTGAGCAGCATTTGCGCTCTCCTTCTCCATGGCTATACCACACTGGCAAACGCCAGTCAGAAGCGCAGCGGCTCCAGCGCAGTGTCAGACGGCGACTGCACAGCGAGCGCGCGCCGGCGCCAGTGCGTCTACCACGGCTACGACGTCACTCCTCTGGAATGCGCAGACCGGCGCCGGTGATCCGCGCGCGGCGGCGGCGGAGTGCGCGAGAGGTGCCGGCTCCGGTGGCGCTTCTAGTACACTGTAGCCCCGGTGCGCATGCCGTGTGACATCACTGACCCTTGCGCATGCGCAGCACGGCTCTTGATGTGCCGCGCGAAACGGGATTGGCTAGGCCAGTGTAGCTAACGCTACAAAAGACAACGCAGCTCTGCAACTCCAACGAATATGATCGGGCACTGGGCGGGCACTGGGCAGCTGCGCCACAGAACACCCACGCTCCATGATGATGATGATGATTTATTGGCATCCCCTTTGAAACGGGGCGGCGACAAATAGTCACCTAGCCTGCTTGATTTAATCAGGTATACTATACATGTTCTTTATCTTGCATTTTTGTATACCTATCATTATTTTTCTTTTTCAAAAATTTACCTTGTACCGCTGCCTATGATTTTAAGAGATGAGGTCGCATCCATCTTTTCCCTACTTTTTTTCCACCAGTACTCTAATCGTCTCTTGCTGATCTCTACGGCTGATCTGTTTATGTTTCCTTCCACTTTAAACCCAAGCGCTTCTGGGAGTTGCACGTTACCTACGGTTCTCGCTGGGTGGATCCCGTCGCATTCCATTAGGATGTGCTGAGTGGTCTCTGGATCTTTACTGCAGCATACACATGTCTCATCTAATTCCGAATATTTGTTCCGATATGTTTTCGTCCTTAGGCAACCGGCTCGAGCCTCAAATAGCAAGGCACTGCCCTTTGTGTTATCGTACAGATTTTCCCTTCTAATTTCTTTCTTCTCATTCTTGTAAATCTCCATTGTCCTTTTCGTTTCCATTCTTTGCATCCAATTCACGGTCTCTATTTCTCTCACTTTCTTTCTGATGACCCCTGGTTGTCTATTTACAGTTTCGATTATCCTGTACTTGGTTGCCAACTTCCTTGACCTCTTCCTCCATTCTGTGTCCACGCTTTTCATGTAGAGATACTTGTGCACTTTAGCCGCCCATTTATTTTCATCCATGTTCCTGAGCCTTTCTTCAAAACTAATTTTGCTTTGTGCTTCTCTGACTTCAAAAGAGGCCCAACCCATGTCTCCATGCCCTGCCTCATTTGTCGTATTACCGTGTGCTCCCAAAGCCAACCGGCCTACTGATCTTTGGTTAACTTCCAAACCCGCCAATATATCCGATTTTAAGCATATAATGGCATTTGCGAATGTTAGCGCTGGCACCATTACTCCTTTCCAGATTCCACGCACCACCTCATACTTATTGTGGCCCCACAGTGCTCTGTGTTTCATTAATGCTGCATTCCGCTTCCCCTTTATTTTCAGATTATCTTGGTGGTTGCTTGAGTAATTCTTTCCTTCGTTTATGTGTACGCCGAGGTACTTATATTGCTTCACTATGGGTATTACTTGCTGTTGAATTGACACCACGAAGTTACTCGTGTGCTCATTAAAGATCATAATCCCTGATTTCTCTGTGCTAAACTTAAGGCCTAGATTTGTCGCTGCGTTCCCACAGATATTCGCAAGTATCTGTAAATCTTTTTTATTGTCCGCTAGTAGCACAATGTCGTCTGCGTACATCAGTCCAGGGATCTTCTGTTGCACCATTTGTCCATTACGCATGTAGGATAAATCAAAACCTAATTCGCTGTTTTCCAGTCGTCTTTCTATGCCCTTGACGTAAAGCGTGAACAACAATGGTGACAGAGGGCATCCTTGCTTCAATCCTTGGTGAATTCCCACCATTTCATTTCCTTTTCGGCCTTCCCATGCCACTTGTACTTGGTTGTCTCGATATATCTCCCTCAGCAGCTCCACGAAATCGTCATCTATGCCTTCGTATTGAAGAATATCCCACAACAATTCCCTGTCTACGTTGTCATAAGCTCCTTTAATATCTAGAAATGCTATCCATAAAGGTCTTTTCTGAGCTATTGAAATCTCTATGCACTGAGTTAGTACAAACATATTGTCTTCTAAGCGTCTGCCTGGCCTGAACCCATTCTGTAGTTCCCCCAATACACCGTTTTCCTCCACCCACTTCGACAGTTCTAATTTTATGGCTTGCATTGCCATTCTATATATCACCGACGTTACTGTAACTGGCCTGTACGAGCTCGTCTTTTCCTTATCTCCTTTGCCTTTGTAGATAAGATTCATCTTGCTTTCACGCCATCCAACGGGAATATTCTTTGTTCTAATCACTTGCTCTATGGCATTAGTCAGCAGTGCCTTGCTTTTTGGACCGAGGTTTTTGATTAGCTGTATTGGGATTTCATCGGGTCCTGCTGCCGTGTTGTTAGGGACATTTTCTGCTGCCTTTTTCCAATAAAAGCTTTCTATGCTGAATTTTGATCTCCCATTGAAACTGACGCCAGCGCCACCGCTCGGGCTATCGGAGAAGCTCATATCTGCGACATTCGTGGAGCCACCGCATCGCATAGCCTCCGCCGGAGAGTAAGCCCACTGCCCCCTTCTAGTACACTGTAGTGCGGTGTCACGGCGGTAGCGCGTGCGTCTAAATGTCGTACAAAAATCCCTCACGTGACTCGATCCTAGGCACCTAGGGACATCATTATTTAGGGACTTTTGAGAAGGCGCGATGGTGGCGCCAACGCCGCCAAGCGACGACGGCATGGGACGGCGTGTTCGTTCTCGGCGTGATCGTTCTCTGGCCCGCGCCGACCGCGCGTTGTTCAACATTGCGTCTGTGAGTGTGCTTGCGTTGCTTGTGTATTGGTTGTAGTTTCTGTGTTACTTGGCGGAAAGCCGTGAATAGTGCTTGTGTGGCAGTGCGGCTTTGGCCTCGGTGAGCTCTGGCAATACAGAACCTGCGTTATGCGATCCGTGTTCCTTGACAATGCGGAGGTAGTGACGATTGAAATGTCGAAGTGGCGTCGCCGTGTCCGCCTTTGCATAACGGACGTCGAGGGATGTGCTGCTCTCTACAAGTCACAAAAATGTGACTGCGTCGACCGCCCACGCTTCAGCGCTGAATGTGTGGCTTCAGTACTGTGCTTGAAACGAGTGGTGCAGCTGTGGTGCCCTAATTTCGCACAATTGAGACGCGTGCTTTTGTGCAAAAAGGGCAACAAATCGTATCTTAACCCGCTGAGACGATGCTACAATGTCAACAATGCCGTGCATGTTTATTATGATGGTAGTCTCTACAGCAAGCAAGCGTGCACTGCAGCTATGCTGTGAATATAGCCTCAACTCGAATGTGGCGTTTGCAGAACCCTTATGTTTGTTTCTGCTTTCAAACAAGCTGTATGTTGTTAGGATTATCACTCACTGCTCACATGAGACATGGGAGTCCATCGTGTGGGTTGGGGCTCAGCACGAATGTGTGGTGAGTGGGTGTGGAGTTGGTGGCTGTGTCAGGTGCCTCACTGAATTTTGTCATTGGAATAAGCTCAATGTAGAAGGACACACCCTATACCTGATGGCTCACTTTCACGGATATTGCCTTTTTTTCCTTGAAATTTCTAGCCTCAGGACGCGCCTCGCATTATATTCGGGTTCGTGACACATATAATCACAATAAATTTTTCTTTAGGAGAGACCAAAAGCCGCTCATTGCATCATATTTGTGGTCGTGTTACTTACATGCAAATCCAGTACTTTCAGTGCCCATTGACTGACTGAGGGGTGCAGGACTTTGGCAGTGGTAGCAGCACCAAAGCAGCTGCCCAAATCGTATATCCTATAGTGTTAGATTTCTTGTGCACATGGGTGTACTGTGAAAACACGTGAAAGGAATTCCACAGGTTGCTGCAGCATCACGTCTGGATATGTGGATCACTGAGCGGTTGTTTGATCACATGTCTGAATTTCTGTTGTCACTGAGCGGTTCTTTGATCATTAGCGTAGGCTGTCTGTTTTCAACATATTATATTACAGCAATGGCGTCAGAGTAGCTGCAAAAATATGTTTTTTCTGTACAATAGCAGATTGGTTGCTTTTCTGACTGTTGCATTGCTCTATTTGCTGCAACTGCCGCCAAATGTTGCTTTACCATGTCTGGTGAATGCCTTAAACGTGAACCACATTTGGATGATGCTTGTGAAAGTATAACATACTCCTTGTATGTAAAGAAAACTATCACACCGGTAGGTGTGGTGGAGTCACTGATGAAATAGAAGTTGAAAAATGAAAGTTCTCGCAAAATTTGGAAGTGTTCATGGCGCTTGCCATCAAAAATGTGTAACAATCCAAGCAAACACAAAGATAACCTACCTATCCTAAAGAATATGAAAGTGCTGCGTCAAGTTGTCAACTTAAAGCTTGATATACTGGTGCCGATCAAGGAAAGAGTTGAGATTATATAGGATTCAGTGCAATTCATGTTTAATCAGCTTGGCAATCTTGTCAAAATGACCAAATAAAATTGTGACTTTTAAGAGATTGCCATGATAACGTGATGAGGTTGCTGGCATTATTTGGTGCTTGGGAAACAAAGCATCACAGGTATGTGGTGATTGAGCTTCTCAAAAAAAAATTAAGTGTGCCACTTAAGATATCTAATGAATTGAACACATAAACCACTGAAAGAAGTTGAGTGTGCAAAGGCAAATGGCTACAGCTATATTTGCACAGTAATAGAAAAGTTGTAATCGGGTTGATGGTGCACAGGTGATGGATGTATATTGCACGTTCGAGGGCTTAATTTTTCATGAGCTACTCATTTTTGTTTTCCTGTTTTGTTTCGATGTGCCTTAGTGAGTGGAATGCCTGACTGCAGACTCCCGTCATTATGTACAATTAATGAAAAGTAAAGTGAATTTTTCTATGGCACTTTTTTTTGTAACTTCTTTTCAGTTGCAAATGACGCAGTTGTCCCTACTCTGCACTGAATGGTGAAGGCGGTGAAAGCTTTGGGGCGCCCTCACCATGGCTGCTCACATGCCCATTTTTCTGGCTGTAACAACCTAGAGTCAGTGCACAGGTGTTTTTAACATTCCAGGATTAGGTAAACTTGACGTCACTATGTGCACAAAATTTAGATTACGACAGCCCAAGATGGCAACTGCCATGAACTGAACATAAAATTGCCTATAAGCATGCATTGTGCAATTGAATGCCTGTGAATTCTGTAATGCCACTTTCATGAAATTGACTGGCATGGTTTGCTTGAAACTGAAAACATGTTCGATCCTCACTTGTGGCAGACTCACTTCACTATAACATATTTGATAATGCAGGTGCAGATTGTGAAGGAATTGAAGCGGCTGTTACTCTTGGTGAGAATCAGTCATGCTCATTAGAAATTATAGCTAAGGCTATATATACATTACTTCAGTTAAAATCAACTAATGTTGAGATAGAAGCTCCGCTGTGGCACATAGGTACAGGCGAATAAATTTAGTAAGAAAAATTCTGGCACAACCCATTTCACGATGATGCCGATGCTAATACGATAGCATTGAAACAATGTAGAGACATTGTATTGCCACCACAGAGATCAGTCATGTATGAGCCGGGCTCCTCATGAGTCCCTCTGGACATGCTACGCCTGTTAGCAGGGTTGCCGCTAAGTCGGTGCTTGACATTCGATTCGAATCTGCCCAGCACCTAAGAAAATTTTTTTGGTCATTGGTGAGCGGCCCGGCCCATACCTCGTGACCTATTTTTGTTTCAAACTCGGTGTCCTCAGCACAACAGCCCCAGTGCTCTACCCATTTTACCATGGATTACCCAGTGACCCAAGTTTACGGAAAAATGGATAAAGACCTGGACAGACGGGAAGATAGGATATTCCACACTTTTCAGGGTCTAAGAACGATAATTCTAGGCAATATACACAACTGGCCTGTTATGGATACATTGCCGGCATTGCAGGAGAACAATTTACAATTTAGAGCTTGTATTGGTAAAAGCACAACAATATACACAATTTTTATTTCGCAAGAAACAGTAGTGCCATCTGGTTTATGTATTCATCTACGTCACAGGCTCCAGAAGGAGTATTGCGTGGAGGGGGAGGGCATCGCATAACAAAGGAGCGAAAAAGTTATAGAACGTTAGAAATATAAACAGCGACACAAGATCAACGCAATAAATTTAAAAGAACAGAAATTATAAAATCCTGAAGTAAAATTCTACCATTAGAAAGCTGGGTTATACAGTGAATAGTATGATTGCATAATTACATAAAAAAAGTTACATACACCTGAAATAGAAACACTTGAACACTACCCAAACATACTGATTTTTTGTCTGAAGGTTGCAGTATTGTTAATGTCAGCAATGTTATCGAGAAGACCATTCCAATGCCTAATGGCACGTGGCAAAGCAGACAAGTGAAAGGCATTAGTTCGACCAAAAATGTGCTGGACGCTAAGGCGATTGTGCTAGCACCTAGATGTGTGGGATGGACAAACAAGGGGCAAGGTGGACGACTGCTCACTATGAATGATTTTATGTAGCAGACAAAGCGACACTACATTCTGGCATGATTCCAAGGATGGTAGTGACAATGACAACAATGTTAGATACGCTCAAATATTGGTTGTAATCCCTGGCGATTAAACGTGCAGCACAGTTTTGGCTATACTCAAGAATGCGGATTAGATATGCCTGGTGAGGTGACCAAATTGAACCTGCAAATTCTAGTTGGGGCAAGAATAATGTTTGATATGCAAGCTTTCTTGTGAAGGAAGGAGCAGCATGAAGGTTGCATTTTTGAAGATTGATGATCAAAGCACTTGTGCATATGGAGGTTAATCGATAGTATATACAACACTGCCACAGTGCAGTCGAGACATTGCAGTACTGAAAAAAAATTCAGAGCACTTATCAAACACGGACATGTATGCAAACAGCAACACAACACACATGGAGATGAGATGCAGTGCAACAATGCCCTTGTAGCCTACAATGTGTGATTACTCAATATTTAGAAGCAACGGTACTATCACTAGGGCAACTAGAAGTGTTGTGCACGGTTGACGAGTTGACCGTAGTAGCAGCAGAAGGCACAGGCTGTGAACTTGCGGGGCGGTCAGCTGTTGCGACAACAATGAACTGTAGACTGCCTAGGTCGAAGGGAACACAGTACGTTGGCCTGTTGGCTCTTCACTGATGTTGTGTAAGGGCCTATAATTTGTGCAGAAAGCATGTGGCCATCCATGGCTCAATCACAGTTGTATGGTTGTGGGTGCTGATATTGCTCTTAAATTTTCCAAAAATGCGGGCATGACCAACTTAGTCGTCTGCAATTTCACTTTTCTGTCACCACCAAAGAACACTGCCAATGGTGCAGTTTTTTGGTAGGCTTAACATCTTTTAAAAGCACCTTAAAAGAACATTGCCAAGAATTTCTCATCAAATTGACAAAACACAAAGGACAAACCAGCTTAGCTAGCCTCCCCATTTTGCAAACAGAATAGCAGCTCAATTTGAAGAAAATGGACCCATACTGTCATCATGCTTACTGAGGTCATGCAAAGCGTGGAATGCCAGATTGGGAGTAGTACTGGGGCACTCCTGACAATCTTCTCATGGTAGACATTGTCTTATAACACATGCTAGGCATGTATATATGCTACATGTTTTTAATGTGAGAAAAACTGCAAAGCTGGCCGGCAGCATATCGCAGCACCTTCGCCATCGGCGTCTGTCAAGCAAGGACTGGTTACGTAAATATTATTGCGTCGACGCAACCGAATAGGGCGGGCACAGAGTCGCCGCTCCAGGGCGCCGGTTCGCGAACTGGCCGTTGCCAAGACGCCGACGTGAATTGGATATTTCGAGCGTCTGCACAGCACGGATTTCACGGCGTTCTGCCACCACAGCTGCACCACTCGTTTCAAGCACAGAGCACAAACTGAGGCCTCATGGCGTTCTGCCACCACAGCTGCGCCATTCGTTTAAAGCACAGTACTTGAACCACACATTCAGCGCTGAACCGTGGGCGGTCGACGCAGTCACATTTTTATGACTTGCAGAGATGAGCGCGTCCCTCGACGTCCGTTATGCAAAGGCGGACGCGGTTCGCTGAACTGCGCTGCCGAGGCGCTACGCCACTTCGACATTTCAATCTTCACCACCTCCGCATTGTCAAGGAACACGGATCACACAACGCAGGTTCTGTATTGCCAGAGCTCACCGAGGCCAAAGCCGCACCGCCACACAAGCACTACTCACGGCTTTCCGCTAAGTAACACAGAACCTACAACCAATACACAAGCAACGCAAGCACAATCACACACGCAATGTTGAACAACGCGCGGTCGGCGCGGGCCAGAGAACGATCACGCCGAGAACGAACACGCCGTCGCATGCCGTCGTCACTTGGGGCAACCATTGCCTTCTCAAAAGTCCCTAAATGATCCTGTCCCTAGGTGCCTAGGATCGAGTCACGTGAGGGATTTTTGTACAACATTTAGACGCACGCGCGGTAGCGGCGTCGGCGGCCATGCGGTGGTGTGCGCATGCGGGCATGTGTGTTGCAAGCGATCACCGCTACGATCGCTAGCTTCTCCCTCGAGTGGAAAGGAGGAAAAGGGGAAAGGTAAGGGCAGCAGGTTTTTGGCGCACGCGGCAGGCATCTTTCTAGAGGAGGCGTTGCTTCGGGGGAGTGTCAGGTGGATGACGCATGCATCTGTCGCGTCATTGGCCTGTCGCTAGGTAAGGCAAGACAAATAAGTCGCAAAGTTTAAGTTCATTTATACGCAAAACGTTTTAGTTTTCGCGGCAAAGAATTTAAAAAATAAATCAATGTCTGTTAACTTAATTTCACTTTCTTTTTTTTTTCGATGCTCGCGACAGCTACCGTTCGGCATCAATACTATAGCGTGATGTATGGTGACGTGTTTCCTGTTGCCAGTTTTTGTCGGGTGTCCCCTCTTGTTGAATTTCTTTCTCTGTGGACTGACGCTATCAGCAGGCGGGAAAAAATTCGTGCATGCGCACGAAGGTTCAAGCTCGGCTGATGCAAGCGCGCTTGTTTCATATCCATCAGGTGCTCGCAAAAAAAAAAAAAAATTGCTCCATCTCCCGCTAAAGGGAACCATGTGTGGATGCGAAGCAGCGGGGAGATGGTTAGCTTGAGCGGGAGATGGTTTCGCGCAGCGGCCCGAGCGGTCATCGCGGCGCTGCACAGGAGAGAGAATGAGGCGCGCGCGCGCTCCGTCATTTTCATACCGCGGAACTAGAGTGTACTATACTCGCGGACAACTTTCTGTGGCAATGAAGGGAAAGCTACGGGCGCGTGGATGCTGCACATGTGTTACCGCGCCAAATAGTCCGGCAACGTTTGACAGTGCTTTTGGTTGCTCTGAACAGGCGCTGAATCGACGCAGCTTCCACGTGCGGCGGTTTCGCGTTTGCCCAGACGCGGCAGGGAAAAGCCGCAAAATAAGTAAACTTATACTCTCATTGGTGTGTTCTGTCTCATTTAACTGTTGCTAATAAGCTGTTTATGTTTTGTCTTCCCCTGCCTAAACCAACGTGGATTAAAACGCGGGAGTCTTTTCAGAAGCGCTCTCACTTGTGCGCGCTTTGCCACCGTAGCTTTCCCTTCATTGCCACAGAAAGTTGTCCGCGAGTATAGACAATGGTCGAGTGGGCCGAACGGCGCTCTGCCGCTGAGGCGCCGCGTGTGGAAAAATAGTGCGAGGGCGCTGCGAGCGAACTGGATTGGGGCGAAGACGCACTCCGCGGCATATTCAACGTACTTTCGCTGCGGGCGCCGAGGCCGATTGCGCACAGTACGCTCTTAAAACAGTGCTTTATTTCAACTGTAAATGTATGTTTACACCATTTTGCGAAACATATATATTTGAGGCACGGATTATACAACGCGACGTCTTCAATTTTGCTGTCGTTGTCAAGCGCGTCGTCTGCTAGCGAGCGCGCGCTCGCTACGCGGACGCTGGCGGACGCCCAGTTTTTCTCGCAGAACCTCTGTGCAGCACATTTTTTTTTAGTTGCTTCGGTGCGCCCATGACTCTTGACGGCCGGTCCCAAATGTAGTTTTAGCCACATGAACTGCTGTTTTTACCACTGTCCTCTAAAAGTAACTGGTATCTCCGCACCATGAAGGCTACGTTGAAAATTTTATTATTGATACCGTGTCATTTTACACGCGCTTCTTGTTGCTGGATATTTATCAGGGACAATGATCGAAGAAAACAATATTAGAGTGAAATAAAGCAGGTTTATTAACTGCGTAGCGCGAAGAATGACCAATGTGTTTCTAGGTAATTAAATCAAAGGGTACATAGACATATATATTCACGATATATATGTAAGAGAAAAAATAACAAATATTCTAAATGCAATAATTGAAAAAGTGAGAACTCCTGACCAGAATAAGCGCACGTGTTTGCAGCAACAAACACATTTACTAGTGAATACTGCAAATATAACTCGCATTCGCAGAAATAAGTCATAGCAGGCAAATCTTATATATATATATATATATATATATATATATATATATATATATATATATATATATATATATATATGTGTGTGTGTGTGTATATATATATATATATATATATGTGTGTGCGTGTGCGTGTGTGCGTGTGTGTGTGTGTGAGAGAGCAAGTGTGTACGACACCGAATAGTCGTTCCCGTTCAAATGTAACGCATCACAGCACTATTGAAGTCTCAAAGGTGAGTGACTGCATGCAAGTGAGGACTGTTATTCAAGTTTCAAGTTATTATTCCGAATGCTTGTGCTGCCGGAGAGTCGTGGCTGTTGCGCATAGGCGCCTTTCCTGAGAGAATTAACGGACGGGTGGTAATAAGTCCTGCTTAACAAGTTCCTAGCTCTCGATAAATATAAACGCCCCGTTTTAGGGCAGCCTGTAAATCTGCTAACTTGATTCAGACAAGGTTTTTTGACAGTCTCACCATGTTTTCAACCCATTAAAACTGAGTGCCCCGTGTGGTGCCAAACTTATCTTCTTCAACGAACGCAACAGATCTGCACATATCTCTACGTGTATGTGAGACATGCCGTTCCTTTAATTGTTTCATTATGGTCGTTATGATAGTGCACCGAATAACTGAAAGCAGCCGTTTATATTATACAAGCTGCTGAGTTAAGCGGTCATACACTTGGGAACGGCATTACATTTATGCATGAAATTAAGCGTAACATGTTTTTCTAGGAAATCAGACTCGAGAATAATTTATGTGGTTGACACCCCCAGAAATAAGCCGATCAACGCAGCTACCTGCTTTTTTCTTTTTTTAATATAAGCAAATTCTTCGGTTTTACGTGGCAAAACCACGAAATGATTATGAGGCACCCGGTTTATATAGTTTTTGCCACCTGACACCTAAATAGAAGTACACGAGTCTTTTTCCATTTCGTTCCCATCGAATTCCGCGACCTGGATTGAACCCGCGAGCTCAAGACCGTATCCACTATACTATATAGCCACTAATTAGCCTACCGCGCAGGCTTTCTTTTCTTTTTCTTTTCTTTTTTTGAAGTATCGACTGGAAAAAAAAGTCCACGTATGGCTTAAGGCCAAAGATTAGCATATAGAATGGCCGCTTTAGGCTATGGGACCAAATATCTTTGTACACATTTTTTATATTGTCTAATAAAATTCCCATTTGATTTCATTTAATGAACTAAAACCGTTTTCGGCGCTCGAGGTCCGACTGCAATAAATGACCCCGTACCAATTACTCCGCATTCTGTTACGCGAGAAAGGCAGAAATTTGAATGAAATGTTGCGCTGCAGCTTGTTTTTTTTTTCTCTAACAATACTTCCCGTAATTCTGACGACAAGGCGCCGGATGGGGCAGCTATGTTTTATTTGTTAGAAGCGGCAAGCAGGAAGGTTGCATATGTTTCTCCTTCTGCGTTTCGCAGGACCCACTGACGAAAAACTTTATGCGCAACAATACACACGAGAGATACATGCTGCTTGAAGAACGAGAAAAATATTTTTCTCCGAAGGGAACCGTGCAATAACATAGTAGAATCAAAGCCGACATTGCTGCCGCAATGCACGTGCAATGACCGAGCAGTATTAAAAAATAATAAAAAATAAATAAAGAAGAGAAAGAAAGGAATTTATTCTTAAGGCATAAATACATGTCATATGCAATTATGAACCCCATTTGAGCGGTCTGAACGCAAATACCAGCGCGCGAAGTAGTACGAATGACCCTGCCGAGCAGTATCGCCAACAGTTTCCGACGGCGCGACCTTGATGCGGCCCAATCCACTTCGACCGCAGCGCCGCCCCAGTATTTTTCCACGTCGGGCGCCTCACTGCAAAGCATGCGCCGCCCCAGCCGCTCGTCCCACTCAACCATAATCTAGTACACTCTACGCGGAACTACCGTGGCGCCCCCAGCGCAGTATGCATAAAACCCCTATATATAAAAAGTAGCGCCATCCACTTCCCTGCTCCTCCGTTCCCCTATCGCGCTCGGCGTGACCAGCGCGATCGAGGCGCGATATCGACAGTGGCGCCGCCTGCGTCGGGCCTGCCGGGGCAGACGACAGCTAACGCGCTACCAGAGGAAATCCGAGGATAACTTCGATCGCGCCCTGCGGAGAAGTTTTTAAGGCGCGATTTTGCTTCGTCAGTCAGTAACTGGTCTTAATAATGGCGTTTTTGAAGTAGCAACGCGACGATGCGAGACGGTGCAAATATCAAGTGTGCAGCAAGCGTTTGCGCACGCCGGATGGTAAACAAAAAAAGCCTTTTGCCCTCGACTTGTCGGTTGCGGCAACTTAAGGCGCAGCAGCATGCCATCACAACGAAGTTCTTGTACCTAACACGTTTGATCTGTTTATGCGTACAGCACTTTCGTCGCACAGGCCCGAGAATGGCAGTCGGAGCGCGCTGGAAAGAAAAAAAAATATACAAAAGCGCAACGCGTGCTTCCACGTGACATAGATTGGCCAATGGGGGAGCGGAGGAGGCTGGGGTGACAGGAGGCGGCAAGGAGGAAACGCCGGGGTGAGTGCGGTGGCGGCAAGATCTAAGAATGGCGCTACTTTTTGTATATAGGGGCTTTAAGTATGCAACTGTCGCACCACCTGTCGTGCGCGCTGCTTCGGATTCCTAGAGGAGAGAGAGGGGGCGAGCGCAGGAGAGGAGAAAGAGGGGAGGGTACGCGCATGCGCTGTGGGGGTATGGCACGCAGGCGCCGCTCCGTACAGGATTCCTAGAGGAGAGAAAGGGGGGAGCGTAGGAGAGGAGAGAGAGGGGAGGTGACGCGCATGCGCTGTGGGGGTGTGGGACGCGGGAGGGACGGACAGAGCCGCCGGCATGAAATGCTGCGCAGAAAAAAAATAAGACCTCGTACATAATGGCACGTGTACTTGTTTATTTTTCTCGGGTATAGTCGCGTTTCACCGTTTAACAAATGTTATCGCTCAGCGCGGGACGCGCCTGCATGTATCGGAAGAGTTTGTCGAATGTTATCGATGGTTCTATCCGCTGTATGTTGTCACCGAACCTTGTGTAATCTGATTGCATGTATACGCGACGAGAATTGCGTAGTACTTTCTGGAAAGCACGCAGGCAGCAGCGATTACTCTGCAACCTTCGATGTCTTATGCATATTAGCCGACGCGCTTGACCCGCTGATAAATTTCGATGATCGCCGACTGTGTTCACCGCTATCATTGTGCTTTGAGTGTAAAGGCTCATTCACACTAGGTCGATATGACACCGATTTTAATTTGCCGACTGTTGGCGACGGTGTTTTCCTTCCTTTAAACCGTTGGCCAGTGTTTTCCGTCCTGTAAACTGCGGTCGCCAACAGTCTACAGACCAAAATCCGGTGTCGTGGCGGCCTAGTGTGAATGAGCCTTAAGTAGCTTTTGTGGGCACAGGTTCGCCCTATGAAATATCAGTTTGGTCATTCACAGTTTTGCGACTGTTTTTCTTCGCCGTCACTACTACGGACCAATACATACGTACGTACGTACGTACATACATACATACATACATACATACATACATACATACATACATACATACATACATACATACATACATACATACATACATACATACATACATACATACATACATACATTGGATGGATATATGGAATGGAGTGGAATGGAAAAGAATGGATGAATGGATGGATGGATGGATGGATGGATGGATGGATTGATTTATTGATTGATTTTTGTTTTTTAGTATTCCCCATAGTGTCGACTTCGGTTGCATGTTCGTTCGTGTGATGTCCAGTGTTTCACGCGCAACCGCAGCACGGTGGTGTTCCAGCTGGTGGTGCCGTCTTGCGTGGGCGTCGTGTTCTGCCTGTTCGTGGGCGGCAAGCCGTACGACTTGCCCGTCGGAGTGGTGAACGAGGACCAGAACGGGTCGTTCAGCCGGGCCTTCCTCGGCCAGATCTCCGACGAGACCGTCCTGCAGGTCAGGCTCAACATTATGCCGCAGATGTGCGTGCATCGCGTGCGCTGAAATAATTGATAGCGATGTATGCTACGAGAATGTCTGGGTGTGTTTCCGTTCCCACTTATCCAAAGCGGAAGATGCCCAAGAGCTTCTTGTAGGCTGTATTTTATTAAAAGTATCCAATAATACTCTTATAATATCTCATTTGTTTACATTTTTCTTGTCTGCGGTTTTGTTATAGATCTTTCATTCCCCAATGTTTCATATTGCATCTTGTGCTTTTATTTCGTCATGGCATGCTGACATAGATTACATAAAATGGCACCCCTGCATGATGCACGCCCCGGCTTTTCTTCTGGGTCACAGATGTCCTGGAGCAACATTCTTGTAGCTTTTTGTCTGGTGTCGATTCCCTAACTGACTGGCAGAAATAAAGCTCTCATTCATGTTTCGCTATCAGATCACTTTCTTAGCAATCGTTTCGGATAAAAAGGTTGTCTGGAACGTCTGATACAAGGGCGGATAAAACTAGTGGCCAAAACAAAATGACGTAGTCTTGTGCTGCAGTACTGTCCTTCGCATAACTTTTAATTAAAATGAAGTACTTCCACCGTGACAAGGCTCGCCCCTGAGTGTTAGTCGGCTCAGCGTAATCCTTTCTTTCCTGGCTCCTACCGTGGGTAGCGAGCACATTCCCTGGGCTAGATTCGTCTAGCGGTCATAATTAGTGCTATCGTGTAACAAAAACAGGCGACAACCTTTTCTTAGGTCACCATTTCCAATATATCTTGCCCTGTAAGCGGGTCATACCTATTTGAAACTAAAACAAGAAAATTGATAAGTTTAGGTTCACTGGAAACTGTACGGCATAAGTTGCTGGACCTCTAAACACACAAATAAAAAGGAGAGGAGTGGCAGACGCGCAAAGGCGAAATGCCTAGAAGCATTTCTGCATTTTTGTATTAACTCTGATAAAATAATGTTTTTCGAGTGGCTTCCGGTAGTCGGAAAGTGCGTTGAACGGAAATAGCATTATGCTAACCTAAAACAAAGTTTTTTTTCTGCATTAGAAAGTGGTAATGAGATTTATTTGCTACAAAATAGTTTAAAGCATGCTTGACAATTTGGAACGATAAGGCGTGGTGCCCCACTAATGTTCAAGGTAAACTGTTGCTCAGTAAAATAACGAGACTTTTGTTTTAAATTTGGAACCCCAAGTTACTTGAATTACAAGCAAAATGTGAAATTCGCGTTGAACTACAATGCCGCTTCCGCGCTTCATTTTCAAAGCTGTGACGATTCTCATTTACTGGCTCAGCGCGATGCTTTATGATTAAGTCACGAGATCGTCTCCCTGCCGCGATTGATAGGGTTATGTGAAAACTAAAAATCTATGTAAAAATAAATTCTGAGATTTTACACGCCAAACCCACCACATGATTATCAGGCACGTAGTGTAGGACTCGGGATTAATTTTGACCACCTGGGGTTCCTTAGCCCCGAGCACCTATATCTAAGTACCTAATCTAAGCCACTGAAGAGGTCGAATCAGCGACCCCGAGATAATTAAGCAGCGCAACGACTGCGCCACTGGGCGATCACATCGGGCGGTTATATGGGCGATGCATACAAAGTTTGTTGTCCTCATAGTGCTGGCAATAATAAAACGAACACTAGAAAACAATACAGACGGTAATTGGAGAGCGCCGTCCTACGCGAGCACGCAGTCAGAGCGTGAGCAAACGCATGAAAATGAAGCTATTCAAGACGGAGCGTAGCAGACGACAAAGGCGAGTCCCCCGTCTGACGTCACGGGAGCGCCGCTCGCAGCGCCGCCATCGGTAGCACACGAGGCAAATAACGTAAAGCTCTTCCAAACTGTTTCAATTTCATTTCTACGACCAGCCTTCCACGATTGGTCAAATTTTTTTCGGGCCACCCCAACTTCGCCTGTCTGTCACGTGACATCACGAAAACTGCGATAGCTCCCCGTCTGATATGACGTGTACACACTGATAATGCGTGATTAGACCGAACAAACTAAAAAATTCAGAGCCCTTCCCCTGTCGAGAAAATGGGGGTAAGCGAAGCTTGTGGCAACCGAGCGAGTTCGCGGCGCCGTTGCTCAAACGCAGCCTGCTCCTGGGCGGAACGCATCACGCGCTGCCTTCCCATCCGGTTCGCCGAAACTGATCTGAGGCGAGGGAAGCCCGGCGGTACAGCGGCGCGCGCGTCAACCCCTTTTCCTTCCCTTTCCCTCCCCGCGACACGCCAAACGACCCTGATTGGTCGCGCGCGTCACGTGATCCGGCGCCGGCGCAGCTTGCCCCGCACCTGCTCTACTCTGGGAGCATCCGGGTTTTCTTTCCTTCCTTCCTTCCTTCCTTCCTTCCTTCCTTCCTTCCTTCCTTCCTTCCTTCCTTCCTTCCTTCCTTTCTTGTCCCCGGCTAACACCCGCATATTCAATGCAGGTATGGGCCGCACGTGTTTTTGTTATCGTTAATCGTGACGTAACTGAAACTGAGGAGTATGTTATGTTATTGATGTGATGACCTATCAATCACGTTAATCATACATTCGTACCCTTCCATGCCAATTTTGGTATATACCAAGTGAACGAGACGCGAGTTTTCGATAGGTTTTCGATAGGGTTTTAGCATGACACAACCGCCGACACTTGTGAGGCAATACAAGCTTCGCTTGAAAATAATTGTTGCTGATTCTACGCCATTTAGGCTGTTAGCCCACCGCTATTGGCGAAAAGTTTTAGGGCTTCGGCCACTTCAGCTGTCTGTCACGCGACTTCATAAAACCGCGAAAACTCACGATGTCAAAGAGGCATGTACGCACTAAAGATTCATTAATATGCCGAACAAAACTGATTTTTGTTTCTGGATAGCCGTAGACTGCCCCGTTCCAAAAGGAATAGAAGATGGCTGCCCGCCGATCGCTCAGGCACTGGTTACTCGGAGCTGCCGAAGAGCATGGATTTATTTGCGTATAATAAACCTTTTTCGCGTGGCAGTAAAACGTTATCGAGCCTTTTCGGCACGTATGCGACATTGCTCTGCCAACTCGTCTTTGCTGAGGATCTGTTTTAGCGCCATTCTTAACCTTCTGTTGCACTCCGCCGCGATTTCCGACAAACCACCGCAAACTAAGTAAAGGGAAGTGGACCAATCGCATGCGCCGGCACCACCCTCTTCATCCGGGTATCTATTCTCACTGCGCTGGCTCGGCCCCATCGAAACCCTCTCCACTTAAGCGTGCTCCTCGCCTCTCGCCAGCCAATTAGATAAGAAAAGCCGCTGAGTGTAGACAATGTTATTAGTTTTTTAAGCAAATGCTCTCCTCCTATAAACGAGGAGAGCGTTTGATTGGGCTGGTTAGACAACGCTGCGGGTAACCGCCCGATGCTTGCGTCGGCGGCTAAGTAAATTTGACGTCAGGAGATTGGAATAAATACAGATTGTTACAGGCCCCATGGTATACCTTTTCGTTTGAGTCGTGCTGCGCTGAGGACTTCAGTTCAGTAGCATAGGCCGTACACGGAGAATGTAGGAAAGTGCTGTGTCATACGTGGCGCACTAGAAGTTGTATACACATCCTCACAGCACTGTCGTGATTGGTGTGCAGATACTGAATTCATTTATTCAATGAACTAATGAAAGGACGAAAGGTGGGCCTAGTGCCCTCAACGTGACAAACCGGTTCTGGTACGCGTTGGCGCTTATTGGACGGTCAGTCACAAAAATACTTCTGGCACAAATACGTAATTCCAGACAGTGACCATCGGTAAATCGCGCGACACAGTTTTGGTATATTTATGTTTCCGCGGTGCAGAAGTCAGAGCGTAAGGACACCTATTTCGTGTAGCCGTTAATTCGATAACATAGACGCCTGAAGTTACGGCGTGTAGCCACAAATGTTTTGCACACTCCCTTCACTATAGGCTGTAGCTTTATCACTAGAGACTGGATTTTAGGCAAATGCCTTTTTTGTTCCTTGCGCTCCTATCACGCCACTTTGATATATGAGTATGAATTAGAGGTTAAGAAGTGCTTTTATAGTGTTTTTATAGTGCCTATAAATGCCTATTTTGGCGTTTGTGCCTAAATGCTTATATATGCCTATAAATGCCTATTTTCAATATCGGCGCCTATATGAACACTATTTAACCTCAAGTTTCGCTTTCCAGTGCAGTTAGAGACCGTTATTCATGTTACTGGGCCACATTGACTCTTCGGAGCTCTATGGGGTTCAAGCTAGTCCTTTAGTTCAACCAACTCCCGGAAAACAACTGCTAGCAGCATTGAAATGGGACGCGCCGGCCAGCAAACGCCGCCGCATTGACATTACGCGAGTGGTATGCGAGTGCGAAACCGCGGAGAGCCGTCAGGGGCACGGAGAGTGAAGATCAAACGAAGAAAGAAAAATGTGATGTGCACGCGGCTTTTGTTTTGTTTGTAATTTACTTTGTAAGGTGTTCACCGCCGTCGGGAGTTCCTTCTCAGCGTACGAGATCATTATGAGTGACAAGAGGCACAATTTTGAATCCAAAAATCTGGAGATGGTGGTAGTTTGCTATTGTTTCCACAATCTTCACAGTGATTCTTAGACTACGTTCCGCGTGCTCTCCAAACAGATTTCTTCAAACATGTGCACTTCAAAAGGGCGGAAGTGTATGTGGCAGTGTTGGGACGTCTGGCCTGTACAATTCGGATAATGTCATTGTATATGAGGAAATTGCGAAGAGTTGTACCTAACAGTCCTCATGTAAGAACATGCTAATTTCTTAATAAATCGTAGTCTCTCTTGCATTTGTTATTTGTCTGTTTTTGTTGTGTCTTAATTTAATTGCGTCAGGCAGACATAAAGTATCGGTTTTTTTAATCAATATTCCCAGCTTTCAAGTATTCTTTTTCATGCCTGTTTCACCATATGCGACGCTCGAGTACAGTGGCCATTGAACATGAATATGAGCATAGTGCTTATTGAATGAAGCTCGTTATTAGTCCAGCAGTTTTATGGGACAATTGCACGGCTATGTTCAACTGTTGGCACCTTTGTGCCATCATAGACAATACCATTTCTTGTTTTCCTATCGTAGATATAGGCCGCGCACGTCTTCCTTTGAAATTATTTGCATTTATGTAAAATTTTATTGTGCCTATATTTACGACGTTGGAGGCCTAAAACGTTGTTTTGCCTGCCTATTTTTGGCGCCTAAAACGCGCTTTTTTAATGCCTAAAGATCCGGCCTCTGTTTATCACCTTACCACAACAGTCAATATCGTTTCGCATGTCATCTCTGCAACCATTTTTCAGAGACTGCATGGCGTTCTACGTGCTTTCGCTGAAACTTATACAGTGATTCACTAGGCTCACTTCAAAACCACGAAATTCTCGTGTGTGGCAATTGTGAATCAAGAGCTCCAACGATAGTTTCAGAGACTACCGTGTTGTTCGCTACTGCATTTCGCATAAATAGGCCGAGAACGAAGCGCCTTGTCGGTGAGCGCGGACATATATGCTACACTCACTGCGAATGAGTGTAGCTTTCTTGTCCGCTCTCTTGAACACCCAACTGAGGCTGGAAATAAAACCTGAATGGCTCAGACGGACCGAACGAGACTGGTTATACTCCGGGATGGCAGCGTAACTCAGTCAACCAAGCCGAGGCTCGTACTATCACCGTTGCTCGCCACTTGGTTGCGCCACGGTGTCTTCAAGCTACAGCACAGCAAGCTTATTTATTTATTTCGTTTTTGTATATTTCACATACCGCAATCCTACAAAGGCTATGGCAGCAGTGGGTACAATAGAGAGTCCACAAATCCATACAGCAGCAAACATCAACACGAATGTTAAAAAAAAAACTAGATATTGGAACGTGATATCATAGCATCAAGTGCATAAATAAAACAGTCAAGAGGAAAAGAACACAAGTGCCAGGAAATAATTGTCGAAAGTCAAGTGTTTTGCGATGAAAGCTATATTTATAATTTATTAATGCGTGGGCGAGAAGGTTCCGGGTTGAGCTCGTAGTAACGTCTGGCAGAAATTTACTTAGCGAATGTTAAGTGTGCGCAGCTTGCTAATGCAAAAGAAAAAAATCACGATATTGCACGACCGCAGCGATGGCTTAGCGGTAGAGCATCCGCCTCGTATGCGGTAGGTATACCTACTTCAAATGTCGGTGCCGCCGGGAAGCCACCGGTTCTTTCTAATAGCTAGAGATGTTCCCTGGCCAGGTGCTCGGCTCTCGTGGGGGTTCACATCTCGAAAGAGGGCCCAATAGAGATTTCAGGAATTGTCTCTGGGCGCCTCTTGTCCAACCACAGACGACCTTATTGAAGAGCATCTGTCGCGGCTGTGGGAGGAAGGTGCTGCCGCCGGGTACCTACCGGTAAAATAGGTAGAAGCGCGCTCCCGGCCTGGTGCTCGGCCATTATGGAGTGTTTGTCCTCAACCCGAAGGCGTCCCCACCTCAATAGATGCTTGGGGCGCCACATGGGAAATGGTCGCCATGGGAGCGGCCATTTCACTTTTCTTTCTGTGGTCACGAGGGTTTCGACGGGCATTCAGAGCGCTCCTTTCCCGAGCGTATCGCCCCTATAAAGGAAGCCGAACGCCAGGCCGGGGTACGCTTGTGCCCATTTGAACCAGTGGGTGTCCGGCGGCGGTGGGAATCGAACCCACAGCCTCCCGCAGCTGAGGCGGGCGCTCTATCACTAGGCCACGGCTGTGGATTATTCGTTGCATTTTCTTAATTCGTCTTCATGTTATTTTCTCTTCTTTGTTTTGTTTGTACTCGCACGCTTCTTATTGCATATTTGGTGAATGTGCCAGTGAAGACCATTTGAAGTTTTGACCGTCTATAGAGAAGGTCATGGCAGATTGAATTCCCATTCTGTCCACGCAATCACTTCGCACTCCGACAGCACAAAAAAAGAAGAAGAGAAAAACGGCATCGACAACCCATGTGGCGCCCCTATAGTAAGTGAAACTCCACTCCTGCCCTGTTGTTGCAGAAGCCATACTCGGACATCCGCAAGGCCTTCGATGCGGTGCTGGACGAACAGGCCTGGGGCACCCTCCACATACCGCCCGACTACACGGAAGCACTGAATGCCAGGTGGGTGCGCATATATACGCTATTCTCCGCAAGGAAGCGCACTTGGTGTCTTCGTGACGTTTGGACAATTATTGCATACGTTGTATTTGTAATTAAGCCACGCGAAGTTACTACATCCATTCTCCCTCACTCTACTAACATGTACTGTCATGTTGATTTTTTAAAGTTTCAGTGGTGTGTTTCCTCGCCTCGATCGTCTTGACTGCCGGCAATACTACGAGCTTCGCTTTTGGCGTCCAGCTCACCCTTTTCTACCACTGCTCCTTCACACTTGCGCATGTTTGAACCTCTAACCATATACCTGGGGTGGAATTCTCGAGTGATCACGTGATGTTCGTGTTGTTCGTGGATGCGATCACTTTCGCGAAATTTTTGCGTGACTGGGCGCCGGACACGTCGGCATACACAGCCGACAACGTTCCCCTGGCGCTGTGCCAAGCTCGCTCTCTTCGCGCAGTGCCTGGAACGTTGTCAGCCATATGCGCCGACGCGTCTCGTTGCGAGTTCAGCGAAATCTCGCGAAAGTGATCGTAACCCCGAAAGTAATCGCTTCAGAGTACCGCCCCTGTTCTGCCACTGACCTGGCATCTCCTGAAAGCCTGAGCATATCTTGAGCCTATAGGTTGGTTCGTCCTGATATTCTCCCTTCGTAGCCTACACTGTCTTTTATTGCGATAGCAATTATATGGATACTGAGGCACATTACCGGCGTCGCCGTGAGGTTCCGTATTAAGCCCATGTGCGATACGATTGTGGCCTTCGCGCCCTATGCGATAGGTGCGAGGGTGAGCCGAGAAGGATGGTAGCTTGATCTCGTGCGCGCAAGGGAGGGATCGTGGACGTTTGCGAGCGCTAGGAGGGGAGGAGGGAAGGTAAGCGCGCATCTCGCTCTTTCTTTAAAGGCAATCAGAAGAAGCTCCATCAATGGCACTTAGTTGCAAACGCTTCAGTCGGCAATTTTTAAATCTGATCTACAACTTTCGTATTGGCGCTTTCTTGGTGGAGCCAATATTTTAAAAAGTTAGGCAATTAGTTTATACTAATTAATTGACTTTGCAAAATTAAAAAGATACCGCAGACTAGGACACGCGATCCTCATCACCACTGAGCTGTTTTGAGCCTCCTAGCACCCTCCGTCGTTATTGAAACATTGGCTACATTTAGCTGGGACTCCCTGCATAGGTAGGGTGCTTCTAAAGGGGAGAGAAGGTAAGGGGGGTGGATGAGGTAATGAGCGAGAGTGTGTTAGCGGCGAGGGTGCAGAATTGAAAAGAAAGATAATGCGCTACTGATGGTGGAGGAAATTGAGTTAGCGCCGTGTGTTAGCCGGTTGACGTGTCATTGTAGGTTCCTCTTTTCGTGGAAGGGGCCTGGACGACGGTAGGTGGGTGGGGCGGTATCTGCTGCGCTGGAGGTTAGTAAACTATCGTGTCTGACAGAGAGAATAAAAGTAGCGGCAGAAAAATGGTGGTCGTGAAAAAAAAATGAAGGGGGGGGGAGGGGGAGGAGTAATTATATAAATAAAAGAACGAAAGGAATAACTGAAAGCAAAGGGAGGTTGGAATGTTATTGAAAATCGAATAATGAAAAAAAAAAAACAAGTAAGCAACTCAAAGAAAAATAACTAAGTGGTGTTGCCTATGCTTTGGAAGTTTAGCATAGCGAATAGATTCTAAAGCTCCCTTTGAAACGTTCATACCTATACCTATATGAAACGTTCATACCAATGTCTTGAACTTATGGATGAAATACGAGTCTCTACATTTTCTGTCTCGCGCAGAACGGAAATTTCACTGTAGTATGTAGAGTTTAAGTTCATCAAAGTTATGACCTGGTTGGTTGACGAGACCACGTGACGAGACCTTGTTTATCTAATCATGAACGCAGGGTGCACTCGCGTGATATCGACGATTCCAGCCCACTGTACCCGATCAACTTCTTCCTGGACGCGACCGGTAAGCTGAAGCCGGCGTTGGGCACGTGAGTCTGCGTCCCGCAAGCGATGCGATATGAAAGCCCAGCTCGTTACTACTGACTGATTGAGCGTATTCAACTTTAAATCACACGCTTTGCACGCATGCTTTAAACACGCATGCATACGTTCATTCGCAGACACGCACACCATCATCATCCTCATCATTATCGTCAGTGCTCATCCGGAGTTGTCAAGCCTACAAGTATGCACGTAGTTTCACACTTGTAGGCGTTCGACACGTTGGGCCCAGAAATGGTGAGGAGAGATTAGGGCAGCAAGACAGAGGGATAATTGCAGAATGACACCGTAATAGCATGAGGTTCGGTATAGCATGTAACCTTTCTAATGCGTGAATAAATAGAACTTGTCTATTTGGTTACGTCATTTATGTATGCTATAAATGTCCGTATGTTAGCAAAACTTGACCTCTGTTGTTATTGTAATCACGCCAGCGCAGCGGTATAAGTTTTACACCGCTTGGTAAAAACACTAGTAACTAGAGACCGGATTTTAGGCAAATGCCTTTTTTGTTCCTTGCGCTCCTATCACCCCACTTTGATATATGAGCATGAATTAGAGGTTAAGAAGGGCTTTTATAGTGTTTTTATAGTGCCTATAAATGCCTATTTTGGCGTTTGTGCGTAAATGCCTATAAATGCCTATAAGTGCTTATTTTCAATATCGGCGCTTATATGAACACTATTTACTCTCAAGTTTCGCTTTCGAGTGCACTTAGAGACCGTTATTCATGTTACCAGGCAACATTGACTGTTCGTAACTCTATGGGGTTCAACCTAGTCCTCTACTTCAACCAACTCCTGGAAAACAACTGCTAGCAGCATTGAAATGGGAGGCGCCGACCAGCACACGCCGCCGCGCTGACATGGCGCGAGCGGTTAGCGAATACGAAACCGCGGAGAGCCGTCAGAGGAAAGGAGAGTGAAGAGCAAAAGAAGGAAGAAAACTGTGATGCGCAAGCGGCTTTTGTTTTGTTTGTAATTTACTTTTTAAGGTGCTCACCGCCGTCGAGCGTTCCTTCTCAGTGTACAAGATCATTCTCAGTGACAAGAGGAACAATTTTGAATCCAAAAATCTGGAGATGGTGGTAGTTTGCTATTGTTTCCATAATCTTCACAGTGATTCTTAGACTACGTTCCGCGTGCTCTCCAAATATATTTCATCAAACATGTGCACTTCAAATGGGCGGAAGTGTGTTTGGCAGTGTTGGGACGTTTTGCCTTTACAATTCCGATAATGTCATTGTATATGAGAAAATTGCCAGAGTTGTACCTAACAGTCCTCATGTAAGAACATGGTAATTTCTTAATAAATTGTAGTCTCTCTTGTATTTATTATTTGTCTGTTTTTGTGGTGCCTTAATTTAATTTCGTCAGGCAGACATTAAGTATCGTTTTTTTAATCAGTATTCCCAGCTTTCAAGTATTCTTTTTCATGTCTGTTTCACCATATGCGACGCTCGAGTACAGTGGCCGTTGAACATGAATATGAGCAGTGTGCTTGTAGAATTAAGCCAATTGATCGTCATTAGTCCAGCAGTTTTATGGGGCAATTGCACGGCTATGTTCAACTGTTGGCGCCTTTGTGCCATCATACACAATAACATTTCTTGTTTTATTGTCGTAGATACAGGTCGCGCACGTCTTCGTTTGAAATAATTTGCATTTATGTAAAGATTTATTGTGCCTATATTTACGACGTTGGAGGCCTAAAACGTTGTTTTACATGCCTATTTTTGGCGCCTAAAACGCGCTTTTTTATTGCCTAAAGATCCGGTCTCTACTAATAACGCTCCAGCCCACTTGTATACGTACTCTATTGTAAGAAGAAGGCGCATTTAACCCACCTATTTGGAACGTTGCCTACACATTACACATGCTGGGCCTCTAACAGGTCACCGAAGATGCCGGATACACAAACAGCGAGCGTCGAATGACGAACAACAATAGGGGGAAAACGAGGGTTCAGTAATTATTTACAACGTTACATTTAATACAAGTGCGTGGAAGTTTCATGGCTCATTACACTAAAAATTATCCCTATATTCACGGAACTTGAAGTGCGTATTTCGTGCCGTTGTTTCAGGGGTCTGCGAAACAATTGGTGTAACAGCATTATTACACGTTGGGACGCTTGAATAACTTTCTACAAAGGCTGCAACGAACTCACACAGATTAAATATTTATCGCTCGTCCCACAGAACAAAATGTAAACACCGTGACTCACTTAGTTTACCAGGGAAAGCAACTAAATGCCTTGTATAACGCATAAACGTTGGGAGAAAGCAGGTATTTAGTAAATATTTTAAAGCACATAAGTAACCTACACAGTTCAAACTTTCGGTATATATCAAACAAAAGTGACCCCCATTTCTTCGATATACGAAATATCTACCTTTTTTGCTTCTGCAAGGGAACGTGTGCTAGTGTAACTGTTATGTTGAAAGATTCTAAAAATAAAATGGACAGACAACGTGACAAGTGACACATGCCGATAGAAAAAAATTCGAGGCAGTGTTGTAATGGTATTCTAATGGCTATCCAACTTCGACAGCGTCGTTTTCTTCCTAAGCCATGAAGCACATATCAAGAACAGGACACACACGCACACACGCACACACGCACACACGCACACACGCACACACGCACACACGCACACACGCACACACACACACACACACACACAAAACAAAGACGACACAGGACAACCCTTGATAAAATTATTCTTCACCAACTCCGCCAGCCGTCAACATTCCTGAAGATCGTTTTCATCAACATATCTAGGGTAAGTGGTGATTGGACGATGAAATTTGACAGCCTCTGGACATGTGCAGGGTGTCCCGACTATCATGCGCACCAAGATTTTAAAATATGCAAGCTGGACAGAACCAAGGTAATGTTGTTTGCCCTCGCTTGGAGACACTCAGATCATTTCTTGTATTCCGCCTAATTGCATAATTAGTCTTCATCAACATATCTGGTCAAAATAATTCATCGAATACTCAAATATAATTAGATGACAGGTGTCAATGAGAAAATTGTAGAGCAACACGAAAAACTCCCCATACAGCTTTCTGTGGCTCAATACATGCTACACAAAAGTTCTTCCGAGCGTGAAAGAAGCCTGCGAATACACGCAGGGTGCCTCGAGCGGCCAGTCACGTGGCGTATGGGGCAGGTGCCACCTCGGTGGATACGCGGCGGTGGCTCAGTCAGCTAAGGCGCGCGCTGCTTGAGCACGAGGTGGCGGGATCGAATCCCGGCCGCGGCGGCCGCATCTCGATGGAGGAGAAATGCAAAAACGCCCATGTGCTTGCGTTGTAGTGCACGTTAAACAACCCCAGGTGGTCAAAATTAATCAGGAGCCCTCCACTACGGCGATCGAGCCTCATAATCAGAGCTGGTTTTCGTACGTAAAACCCCAGAAAGACGAAGGATACGCCTATGGCCGCCGGTGGTTACTTTCTGTCTCCAAGACGCCGGCGCCGTCGGGGCGTCGTCACAGGTACTTCCTGCGCGCCTGTCAAAACCGGAGTGCCTGCAGCGGCCACACGCACGTGCGCTGCGTTTGAGGTATTGAGCAGCATAAATCTGTATCGGGAATGTTTCATTTTTCAGGTGGAATGCGAAAAATAATCTGAGCATCTCCAAGCGACAGCAAACAACATTACCTTGGTTCTGTGCAGCTACATGACATTGGCATATTTTTAAATCTTGGGATACCCTGTATATAAATTCAATAGTTCCGGTATTTCATAATCCAGCAATTTGATGACATAAGGCACGCTATCGTTGGGCGCGGCTGATTATAATACTTTGTAATCACTCGCCCTTAGGTTAAATATACCAAGCTAACTTTAAGTTTTCAATTATGATTAGGTCGTCCCAAAAAACTGGGCATGATGGAAGCAGCGCAACGTGAAATTTGTTATGACGGGAACTCCTCAATCCTAGGCTTCTCTACAATGCCAGTGTACATGTATGGCGCACCCCGTTGGTCGTCTGCAACAGCTCCTCGCGGCGAAGCACAGAAGACAATCCTCACTGTCCAAGCAAGTGATACGTAATGCAGAAAAGTGTTACTTAGTGCAAGGCTGATGAATTCAGAAAGAAATGCATACTAGTAAGACCACACTTAGAATACGCGTCCAGCTTGTGGGACCCCCATCAAAAATGTCTCATTGATAAAATTGCAGCTATACAGAATCGTGCGGTGAGGTTTATATTAAAACAATATTCCCGGGGAGCTAGTGTCACACAAATGAAAGCCAGCATTGGAATCAAACCTCTTGACAGAAGGCGGAAGGAAAACCGGCTATAAAAACTCAACTCGTATGGACAAATTTAAATATAAATAAAACCTTCCCACTACATCTCAAGCGGGAGGGATCACAGCTGTAAAATTAGAGAAATTAAATGTCGTACAAATTACACGAAACACTCTTTCTTTGCAAATACAATATCTGGATGGAACACTTTACCAGAGGAGGTGGTCACAGCTGACGGTGTCCACTTCGCTCATCTGATCAACAACTTGTAATTAATATAGTTATTTTTGCACTATGCTGTTTTGTGGTTTGTATAACAGTTTCTGAAATTACGAATGCCTCGTTTTATAATCATCATATCTTGAACTGTTTGTCTGTTTTGTTTTTTTATCATCTGTACCCACTCTCCTGCTGTAATGCTTCGGCGCTGCAGGATATGTTGTAAATAAATAAATAAAATTTGGCATTGGCTGTTGTTTTGTTGGATTTTTCAGCGTGCAGCCATATGCGCCCGCTTTCAAAAGTGTGCGCCTGTGGGGCAGGGAGGGGGGGGGGGGGCAAAGGGCACATTCTGCAACCCCGGTAAATACGCCTATGGCTGCACCGTATTGAAAAACAAACAAACGATACAGGAAAGCACGCTATTTCACAACACGGCGAACGGGCGATCTGTGCAACATGTAATGTACAAATTTTTTTATAACCGTTACTTAAGGAGCCGTTCCTCAGTTCAGAACGGTGAGCTGATCTAATGTGTTGGATTGAATATACGAAGTGATGGACCTGAATTTTCACACCTTACAGTGTGCAAATATAGGTGCCGTGAGGTGGCAGAAAGCTGTCAATCAAACGCAGTTACAGAAACCTACTGTTCCTGAAAGTGTTTTACTAAGACCGCCATAATTCCGCATAACAGATCGTGTACGGGACCAGATATAGAGTCGCCTTTACTATAACTTAACCTCCGTGTGCTCGTGAATACTTTACGTTAATGAGTTGCGATGTGTTGAAAAGTCAGCAACAGTTGCGTGTAATAGGTTGCAAGTGCCGCAGCTGCTGTTTGCTAGTAGACTTTCTGTTGATCTTGCTTGAGTGTATTCGGGGCGCCTACGCACACGAGCATTGCACTTTCATTCTGTACGTTGCCGTTTTTAGGCGACGACATGCCCGATGATGTCGGCACACAAGGCGATGCGCGTAAATTCGATAATTCGTGAGCGTGCTCGCGTATAGAGTGGGGGGCAACTGTCGACGCAGCCCTGTCTATTGGTGCGCGCAGACTACACCATCCGCAACACCCTGCAGTTCGAGATCGCCGAGGCGCATAACAGGTACCTGAAGCTGCTCTCCTACAACTTGACCAGCTTGAACTTCTCCGTCCAGACGATACGGGTGAGTGATGAATGCAGGGGCGACGCCAACGTTGTCCGCTATAGTCGGTGGCCCTGTTCCGTCGCAGTGACAGCTCTTAAGATAACAAACAAATCAGCAGCGCGAGGGAAATGTGACGGACAAACAAAATGAGAGTAGCTGTCTGTTTCTGTATCGACGTGATATACGTTCACAACAGAAGCAACAAAGAACTATGGGGGCACCTAAGCAATTCTTGTGATGTGTAATTGCGAGAGCATTACTTGTCGCTGAGTTTACTGCTGCGTTATGTTTCCGAGTGTAATGTTGCGGCTTATGAGTTTTATTTGCGCAGTCCTTTTCTTTTTCGCTGAATTATTTGCAGAGTTTATTAGCGGGCAGTTTATTAGTGCACATTGCCTCGCTGCAGCGGCTCGCTCTCCCTTTCGCGCTGTCGCGGATTTTTGCGGTGAACGTTGTTTCGCGGCGGCATCTCGCTTCGCTGCGTTGCGGTTGTCTCGTACTTTGTCGGCAGTGAAGTGGCGCCTCAGGCCACGCTTGCTGTCTCGCCTGATAAAGTAGACGCGAGCGATTCGACTTCGGACGATGAAGACACCGTGGCGCCGACAGTGGCGCCACTCCTATCGTGCGCCAAATAGTGAATCGTCCGCCAGCCAGAGCCCAACCACTGCCGCCTATTGCAACGGTATAGCAGCTGTGGCGGTGGGGCAGAGGATCGGATCCTCACTGTGGCCACTGTTTTTTTAGTTAGATGAAGATGACGTATTTTGTTTGCCGTTTTTCTTTCTGATGACGGCGGCGTCGCACAATGAGCCAAGTAATGCTCTCTCATTAAAAAAAAAAAAAAAAAAACGAGATGCCATAATCGCAGGTAATCACACAAAGCAGGACAAACAGTTGCCTAACTATCAAGGTTTCCACGTGTAAAAATAAATAGTAGCTCCTTTCTTCATGAACAAACTTACGAAACATTCCGTATCCGCGTTTTTCCTTGAAAGAGCGTTTATATTCCACTGCAGCAAGCGCTGCTTGTGTTTGCGTCCGGACGACTTGCTGCTGCACCACGAATGGGCCGCGAGGAAGAGCATAGTTGCTGGGCTAGTGGATCAGAAGTAACGACTTCAAGTGAACTCGTCCCTCCTCTCATTTGCCTTTGAACCACGCGTACATGATTTTTCGCAATGCGCGTGCACGCCCAAGTTGAGCCACAGGCCGCATGGGCGACGCGTCCTCCGGGCCAAGCGGACCATTCCAGTAGCGACCGCTGAGCGTTCGACGGTCACTGACACGTGAGAGTACAGCAGTTGGTCGGCGAAGTCATGCGCCTAGCGTGAACGCTTCTCCGCCTGCACTTCGTAGATGCAGCCGAACGAGTTTGACTGCTCGGTGCGATACCGTTCCGTGGTGCATATAGCAGGATTTAGGTACATTTCAGCGACAAAAAAATCGGCTATTGATGGTTGAACAGGGGAAGGGTAGTTTTGACAACTTTGTTTCTAAATGGTATTGTGGCATTCAATCAATAAAAAAAGCGATAGATGGTACAAAAATTAAAAACGAAACAATCGAAACCAACACTATCGTATGAACACAGTTCGCGAAGTAGGCCTGCATTATTTTTACCGACATAGGTGTTTCAGGGGTCGGAGATTTTATTCGTCCATCTTGCTTTGTCATTTGATTAAAACACCTTAAGTGACGGATGTTCCTCCATAGCAGGTTTAGCCGCCAACATCTCAAACCGGGGTAATAATGGCGGCAACCCTATCGCGCGGGGGTGTCAAACGTGCTGCGTAGGTGCCTATTACGGGTCCTGGTGAGTTCAAAAGTTTTCGTTGAGTCCACACATTTCAGAGAGATTCACTGTCACCTATTCACCACGTAGAATATGTGGTCTGACAACTGGACGCGCGTTCTGGCGTCGTGGATGAGAAGACACTCAGAGCTGCCCACTGAGTGATGCTGGTCTGGTTGTTTCCTCTGTTTGGACCCACCTGTGCGCGCGCGAAAAAGAAATGAAATTGCAGTCGTGCCCGAAATTTGTCAACGCAACTATCACTCCCAAAATTGTAGAAGAGCAGGCCGGTTGTTAGCGGTTCAATTATGGTGCTCGCAGCGCGTGCCGACAGGCTGCATAGAGTGAAACAGTTCTGTCTTCCTACTGACTTTATTTGCATAAAAAATTGAATATATATATATATATATATATGTATATATATATATATGTGTGTGTGTGTAGTTCAAAAAATAGAACTAATAGAATAAACTATATGTAGTTCAAAAAATTCTGTGCGGGCTCCGGTTACTCTTTACTTCACTGATATATATATATATATATATATATATATATATATGCCGGTGGAAGAAGATAAGACAGAATGCAAACAAAGGAACAGCGAGTGCGTTCACCTCTTCATGCAAATATCTTGGAACTCAGCGCTCCTTCACGCTGAGAAACGCTGTCGAAATCAGCTCCATAGAAAGAATACAGGCATCCGTCTGAAAGCGTATGATTCGATGTAAGCATAAATTCCTGTCACTCTAACGCGACTGCCGCGGTCAAACACGTGGCTAAATAGCGGAAATATACTGGGTGTACTTTTAACACTAAAAAAAAATCCTAGAAAATTTACTTCACTTACGTCAATACAAATGAATTAGCTGCTCACGCGTACGTCATTTGTGAGAAAAACCAAATCAGTTCATTCACTAAATAAAATGAATACAATAATTAACTTCTTAATCACGAAATCGTAAAACTATAGAAGTTTCTCTTGCGGGTAAAACATTTTAAGAAGTAACGGCGCGAGGTCAGACACAGGACAAAGGCTGCTGTGTCCTGGTTGTGTCTTCCGCCTTTGTCCTGCGCCTGCACTGAGCAGCGTTGTGCGGTTCCCTGGAGTGGCTGTTTCTTCTCTGTGTTTCATCTCTCTTCGTGTGCAGTTCACGGATCCTTTCTACAAGGCCTTCGACTTCACGTTCCGGGAGTTCATGAGTCCGGGCATCATCGTTTCGTAAGTCGCCTGTGCCACGTCCTCGCAGTCTTCCCTGTCTTTTTGTCGTTCGCATCATAAACACCGACATCGCGCGCAGGTTTTTGCCCGCTATCCAGGAGGCAATATTCATATACTGCACCCCGAGCTGTGCATCGGGGGGCGTAATTGGAGCGCGTAATAGGTAGGCAATGTAAAGCCTCTCTATTTTAAAGGGGCTTTAGGGCAATGGAGGGTGCAGCTGAGGAAGGGGGCTGAATTGGCAAATAATTATTCGTCAAAGTGAAAAGGCGGCGGGCGGCTTTAGCTGAGTACTATGCTCCAACTACAGCAAACACAAAATGCGGACAGAGACACTACTTAAGACTGTTTAGGGGTGGGAATGCGAAAGCATTATAGTCCCTTTGGTGAAATGTGTTTTTCCGCGCGTTCCTTCTCCGCGCAAGCTCTCGCCTGCGTTCTAAACACACCAAGCGTCTCAATGCCCTCGCTTGCTCGCGAGGAGTTCATAACTCGAAGGACCGATTAGCGCCGTTCAAGCAGACATTAATGCTTTTTATTTTATAAACTCATTTTATGCACCCATGACGTGGCGCCACCTCCTCCTCATTGGCTGCACCGTCACTTGTCCAATGACGCGGCACTTGGCCACACCTTTAGTCAGCCAGATGGCTGCAACGTGACGTATACGATGACGCACGCGCTAGGCACACCTTTAGTCAAGTAGAACCGCGTGGAGCCCGGCCGTGGCGTCGGGGAAGTGTGCTCGTCTCGCACTCCCAAGCCCGGGTTTGACTCCCACCCGGACCTAAATTTAGAAAATTTTCCTTTCAAAGCCATTAATTTGCATGGTTCAGAAGAACCTCCCTGAGAAATTTGACCTCAATCCCAGCAATGTTTTACGTGTTTTTACTTTTTGCGCCGCCGGCCATTTTTGGTACCATCATTCGGTCACGCCGCCGACTACGACGGGTTTTCGCGTAATTGGGCATATAATGCTTTCGCATTAAAAAAGAATCGAAATTAGTAGGAGGGTGTCCTTAGCAAATCTTAATGACTTAGGGTGCTTTAGAACGTGAAGGTCAAATGAAATATACGTTAGAGACGTCGCCCTTGAGAGAATGAATTGAGTTGAATTCTGGGGTTTTATGTGCCCAAACCACGATTTGATTATGAGGCACGCCGCAGTGGGGTACTCGGGATTCATTTTGATCGCCAGAGGATCTTTAACGAGCCATCAATGTACGGGACACGGGCGTTTTGCATTTCGCTCCCCTCAAAATGGTGCCGCCGCCGCCGGGATTTGATCTCGCGACCTCGTGCTTAGCGGCGCCCCTAGAGTGGTACATAAAATGTTTTGCTGATAGACACGCGCAGCGCCCGGTATAACTGCTGTAGAAATACCCACCGGGGCCGACTGCGATAGGGCGTGGCGGTCCCGTCGCGCGTTCCTCCGGCTCCCCGAGGTGACGGTAGTCTTCCACGGTAATGTATGCCGCCGATCAAAATAAACGTGTGTGTGTGCGTGTGTCTTTCTTCGGGACGACAGCCGTCGCCGCTCAAGAGAAATAAAATTTGCTTATACCTTCGAACTAAATTCTGTCGTGTCCACCTTCACAGTAGTGGAATGGTGCATGATTTTTTGGCAGTGTTATTTTAAATAAAAAATTGCACACTCCTGTTTTTCTGCTCGTTAATACAAAATAAACACCTAAATATGTGCTCTTTCTATGTGATGTCGTACGAGTTGCGTGGTGGACATTTCAAAAGGAACTAAGAAGAATTAGAGTTGCGCGGCGAGTCACCGCTCCGGGTGCCACTGACCCTATAGTGACGGCAATGCTCGGTGCGTACACAAATGCGCAGTTGGTGCATCATGCGAATGCACTTTTCACTTTTGTAGAACTGACTCTTAAGCAGGAGACACACGGTACGATTCGACGTCCGATCCGATGTGCGGCACCGCATGCTCCGGCATGCGGCATACGACGATTCGGGGCACACGGGACGGGCATCCGAACGAGCGAGCGGCGCCTAAGCTCCGCCCAGATCTTGCGCCCCAGCTTGTACGCTCGCAAGACTTCGAATCCTCGTCGAGAAATACAATATAAACAACTTTGCGCAATGCGGCTTCGCTTTACGCGAACACTGTAACTAAAATTACGTCTTTGTGAGCGACAAAACACTTCGCAGCGGTGTGTTCTCCACTGGCGGCTCCGCCGACAGCCAGCGATAGGGCCGGTAGGCCTAGCTCGGCGGACGCCACGGCCGACGGCTCTTGCCATCCAGTCCGAGCTCGTCGAAGTGCGCTTATTTTTGCCAACGCGATTACCACTATACACGTAGGTTACCCGTAATTAAATACAATTGCATTACTCGACGCCGTCGATGCGAAGGGCAAGCGTGCAAGCTAAGCGAGTAGCCTCGCTCAGACAGTCGGTGTGTGCTGTCTACCTGCGAAATGCTGTCGCATCGCGGCTCCCGGCCGTTCTCGCAAGTAGCCGAGTGCTAGTCAGTGTGGCCACGACACATAAAAAAATAGTAGTAGCTTTTTTCGCGAAAAATCTGTAGAAATGAGTAGAGTATTAATTTTAATTTTTTGCACTCAGTTTAGGAGCCCACGATTTCAGCGCTTATATTAGTACTCTGTTGTAGTATTGTAGCTTCTAAGAAATTGTACAAATATTGACCCCGAGGTTCTTGGCGATACTTTTGAAAAACCCGGGGATCCAGAGAGCCATTCTCAAGCAGAAATTTAAAAACAGTGAAGTCCTCCGATGGCCTTTTCAAAGACGTCAGATGGTAGTTAGTATCTGAAAGCTTGAGAGTATAGTATCTTCCAGACAGGGATAATTGGAGATCGCTGGGAGAGGCGTCCGCGCTGCAGTGGACGATGATGATCAAGAAATAAGAAAACATGAGTCCCTTATAGCTTATGCAAATAAACTAAAAACGTAAGTGGGGTCCTATTCTCCTACAGAACAGAGTAGACGCTCGAAGCGCCGCATGAAGAGAGTCATTGGTTCTGGTTCGATAGTTGTGGTTTCATAGTTGTGGGGTACGGTAGTGCATCCTCTTGCACACAATCACTACGTCACATTTTCCCCACATTGCTCAAAGACAGAGGTAGCGCCACGTTTGAGAGTCAGGAAACGCAAGAGGGATATTAACCACGGAGCCAACCGGCGTTTTTTTTTTTTTTTTCGCTCGCTAGGTGGCATCACATTAATATAAACTCTGTACTGAAAAAGTAGCAGCTTTTGCTTTCGTTTCAGTAGAAAAGCAAGAAAATCAGTAGATTCAAGCGCTTTATCACTGAATCAACAGAAAATTTTACAAATCAGGAGATCTACTAAATCAGCAGCCGTGGCATCACTGCTAGTACTGGGCGCTGCTTTGCAGAACAGGCACAGGTTCGAGATAATTTACCCAATTGGTAACTATTTCGCGTCAGAATCGAATTGTAGCATTGCTGTTGCAGCCGGCTTGAAAAAAAAAAGTTGTCGCAGTTTCACCTGAAAGGCGAAGCATCAATTGCGATAGCAAATTTGTAGAGAGCTATACGGAGTAATGATACTAGCTTTATCAGCTGTATAAACTTGGACATGCAGCAGCACCGGCAACACGCAGAACTGTTGTCGACGCCGTCGGCGTTTTGCCCGCGCTCGCTCAAAATGCGTGCGGCGTTGGTGACTGTTGCCGGAGCCTCTGATATAAATAGGCACTTGGTGCCACAGCTAAACGTCGCCTCCCTTCCCTCCCCCTCCCCACGGCCTCTCGCGCGTCGGAAGAAGGCGCGTTTGCTCTACATATATGGTGATTGTAAAGGAGGAAAGAGACGCCTACTTCTGCAGCCCTTAAGGGAGCACGGCGCAGAACGCGCGTTTGTTCTCCGCCGTGCGTTCACTACCCGTGAAAGCGCGCGTCCCTCGCGCCCTTTCACTCGCACATACAGCGTTCGGCGGCGCGCGGCGACGATTTCATCTCCATTGACGTCATACGGAACCTCACGGCGACGGCGACGCCGACGGCAGAAATCTGCTTTTGAGTGTCCATATAATTGCTATCGCAATAAAAAAAAAAGAAAAGGCGACGAGAAACCGGCGCGCCGCTACCGCCTCTCTGGAGGGAGCGTCAGAGAACGTCACATGCCAGACGCGCTGTCATTGGCTGCGGCCAAACGACGGTGCGGTTGTCGGAAGCGTCGGACGGTGAAAATCTGTCCAGTTTGTCGCACGCCGGGCATCCGATCCGGCGCGTCGGCACGGCAAAACGCCTCGGTTCCGGCGCGTCGGACGCCGGATCGGACACCGAATCGGACCGTGTGTCTCACGCTTTACCCGCCGCTGTGGTTTAGCGGCCATGCTGCACGTTGCGCTGCTAAGCACGAGGTCGCGGGATCAAATGCCGGCCGCGGATGCCGCATTTATAGATGTGGGCGAAATGCATAAACGCCCGCGCTTCATGCACTTCGGGCACGTTAAAAATCCTCTGGCGGGCAAAATTAATCGAACTCCCCCACTACGGCGTGCCGCATAATTCAGAGCTGCGACTCTTAATTAAAGCTTTAAGAGTGGTTGGTTCCCGACTGCAGACAGTTGTCATTGGGCAGCGCGCAGAAATGTTGCATCTTCGGCTTAGTGTGATCGGCTTTCTCGGATGACGCCGTTTCTGCTTCTCTACCGGAAGGACGCTGTTCGCCATGTCCATGTCCCTGACGGCGCTGTTGCTCGTCGCCGAGAACCAGGAGGGAATCCGGGGACGCTCTGTCGTAGCCGGTACGTCATCGTTCGCTCACCAAGAACGAAATAATTCAACTCTCATGCCTGTCGATAAGCTTTACCAACAAGATAACGAGTTGGCCAAGGATTATATGCGCCATGTGCGCAAAAGTACTTGAACAGCAGCGTCCAGTCTCGGGCGATATAGTGCCGTGCGATGGCTCACAATCTTTCAGCCCTTTGGCACCTTGGCCTACGCCAGCATCTCCATGCTATAATTCTGTGCCAATGAAATGCAAAGCTGTTTGGGTGGAGCGCGCGCGATAGCGCTCCTGAAAATAGTCCCACAGTTTCATTCGTGGTAAGCTGTGGCTCCGCCCGTCACCGGGTCGAGCTTCTCTGTCGAAGAGTTACGATTGAAGCACGACTAGAAGAGAAATGGCAAAGAACATCATTGTGAAGCCTAAATCGTAATGTGTTCCATATTATGCTTGTGGAGCAAATTTATTACGCACAATAATGTGAGCAATAAATTTCCGTCAATTTAGTTTATGGCGCCGCGTGGGGTTTTGAGCACTCCTTGTGACGCACGCACGCGTGGCACCTTTAGGCCGTTTCGGTTAAGTATCGGCTTCATTTGCATTTGACTTAATGCGTTAACATTCTTAGGGTACATCATGCACTTTGCTGGGGCTATCTATCTATCTATCTATCTATCTATCTATCTATCTATCTATCTATCTATCTATCTATCTATCTATCTATGTTTGTATCTAACCGTTTTCCTGCCTACAGGGGTCACTGACTAGTCGGTGATCTAACCGTTTTCCTGCCTACCGGGGTCACTGACTAGTCGGTGGTCGAACGGTTAGTGCATCGGACTCCTCAGCTGAGGTATAAGAGGGTTCGAAAGCAACCCTTGGACCGCCTTGGGTCCCTGAGTATGTGGCAGTGTGTGCGTACCGCTCTTTAACGAACCTCTGATACGCCGACATGGGTCACTGTAGACGCAGGACTGGGTATAGTACAGCTTTTATTCGAATATGCTCTATGAGGCCGACCTGCAGTGCTGGGTATGTGCCACTCGGTCTGTGCTGGTCTCCGATGAACACATTTGATGCCAACTTGAGTCACTGGATACGTGCCAGTACGTGTGTGCCGCCCTTCTTCGACGCCAACTGTGGAAACTAGGTATGTGCCCCCCGGAAATGTGCCGCCCTACAATGACGAAAAAAAAGATCCCTTAAGTTTATCCGATGCTGAACAGAATCGAACCCACATCACAAAGGTTCCTCAAGGACATCAACCCGATGCATTAGCAGGCTGCGCCACAAATGCACTGGGCATGTGCCGCTGTTCAGTGAACCTCTGGCCAATTTGTGGGTCACCGAGTATGTGCCACTGAGTGTGCGGCAAGCCAGGGCGCAATTATCGGCGTTCAAAGGCCCGTCGTGCCTCTCGTCTCGGAGGCCACGCTCGGAGTTCTCGGCAGGGCCACTAGATAGCGCAGCGTGTCCCGAAAGATGCTCGAGTAAGGATCCCGGTTACCGCTGTGTCACATGCTGCGCGACTGGAGCGAAAAAGATCGGTGCAGTCGCGCGCGTCGCAAGGCGATATTTACTTCAGAGGGCTCGTTTCACACGATTGCGATTTCAACAATGCGGCTGGTGCGACGCCCAGGGTTGCTTGCCGCCAGATTATGTGGCCCACGCCGCATAATTTTTCAAATTTAATGAAAAAAAAAACGTGTGCAACGTGATATTATTGACCTGTCTTAAATAAGAGCAAATCATATGCGTGTTTGGTAATTAAAAAAAACGCTTTGAAGTTTAAATTTGTTTTGGACGGCTACACAAATTACAAGACCTGTCAACGAGCCCCAGGCACGTACCCAAGGGGTGGGGGGAAGGCCCGCCCCCCCCCCCCCTTCCTCCGAAATTAAGCGCCATACCCTCCCCCCCCCCCGCCTCTCCCGCCTACGCCACCACTGCTCTCACACATTCCTAAAGCGCCGCCAAATCAATCGTGAGACTTTACAACTATTCGACGATCAACACTGGGCTGCTGTTACAGCATTATTATGGCCCAGGTGTGGAGCGATCGCTGATTGGGTCAAGGGAAAGCACACTGAGGGTGTCAATCAGATTGATATTCTCCCAGCTAAAAAATGGCGGAATGTTTTCGCCTTTCTCATTATATCGATGTTTGTTTCGATCCTTAGCGCTGCAGCTTTCTCAGTCGGTGCCGCTGCTGCAGAACGCATTCGCTCTCTCGGTGCGTATTCTTCGTACCGGCTTCGTCTGTGTAACTAGCGTATGTAGTAAAGATGGTGCATACTGTGTCAGACAATAATTAGGCGCTGTATTTTGTATTCTTTTCTGTGCAATCTTCACTTTACTCCTATTTGGACTTCGTGCTTCCTTGATTAATGAATTTTGTTACGATCTTGCGTGAAATAGGGTAGGAAGATGTGTCTTTTTTTTTTCGTAGTCAAAGGTTTTGTAATTAGCTCAGTGCTCCTTTTTCTTCTTAATTTACGGCTGTGTATAACCGACGAAGTTGCATTAAACGATTTCCGAGTATGAAACTTCGTCTGTGGCAGTTCCTTGTTGTCCGTTTCGGAAAAAAAAAATTGTTTTTCACACCTTTTGGGTGGCGGTAATTCTCGGCATCTCCTGCGGTGTGATTTCAGGCCAGTTTTCTCATCGTTCTGTGCGCGCGCGATTAACTCGAGATGCGTTCAGCTGTGTGCGCCGTATATTGCAACGGTCACGCGCTTCACTGGTGCTTCGCTAATTCAATCTTCTTTGTTTAGACTGATCCAGGGACCAGGAAAAAGATTCGGTTCGTAGTCAGCTGGTCTATTTGCTCGTGGAACGAGATGGAGGCAGCAGAAAACGCCAGTCGCGCCAGAAAACGCCAGTTGCGTCTAACTTTTCCCTTTGCTTCATTATTTCTTCGAGTGACGGCTCGCGGTACTCCTCGCGAGTGATCCTCGGAGCCATATACCCGCGATATATATGGGTTAGATAAGGTGGAAAATAAAACCATGCGACACAGCGTCCATTACCAAACCCTGACATAACCGTTGAACCCATGAGCAACATGAATGTCACCCGTTACCTCGTCTGATTTTTCTCTAATTGTACACCACTTTTCGTGGGAAATTGGCAACGGGAAACAAGAGTCGCAAGGACTTGAGAAATTAGGCGATCCACTAAAGGGGAGAGCCGAAGCAATAGTCGAACAGGAAGGAATAAAGACACTAACAAATTTACCGGTTGTTTGTGAAAAAATGTTTAGGAATGAAAATCTTTTCGTTTCGAGAGGAAGTAGAGAAAACGCCGCCGGAAGTGGAGAATGATTCCGTGTGTTTTGAATGACGCTTCTACAGTTATCAGTCGTAGCCGCCTCTCTACTGTGCTTATGCGAGTGTCGTTCTAACATTTCGCAGTGGGCGCAATACCTCCAGAAGCGCAGCGTCCTGCGCTCTACGCGGTCACGCATCGTTGCGCAACTTCCCAAATAACAACACGAGTCGGTTTTGGCACTTAACCTGGTCGAGCAGTAAACGAGGGATCCAAAAGCAACGGGATTGTTCCGCAAATATTTCTTCTCTATAACTCTTCCAGAGCTAATTAAAAAAAAACTTTACTAAAATCTTAATTTTACACTTTCGCTTGTTTATTTGTTCTTGGCAGTGTCCTTCCTGCGGTTCTTTCCTGCGCAAGTCCATTTGATATGGTTCCTTGTTTGCCAACTAAAGGAGAGGTGTATTTCACAGGTGTACCTTTCAGATGCACCTTATTTCATTTCTCTTTTGCAGGTTTACGCGCCGTAATTTTGTGGCGAACGTGAGGATTATTCACGTTTGTACTAGTAAAGCTACCCCCCCCCCCGTCATTTGCATAGAAAAGTTACCTTGGGTAGCATTTTATGTATTTGTGTTATGTGTTCTATTTTATGTATGTATTCTCGTCCGCGTGTACTTGTGCGCGTGCGGATGCGTACTTATGATTGTGTTATTAGTGGCAAGCAGCAGGCGAGCCGTGGCGCCGTTTTTCTTCTTTGAATATTTTCCAGACAATGCGTTAATTTAAAAATAGTATTCGTTCCCCAAAAGCTTGCCCCGTCAAGCAGGTGGCGCCAGTGTCCGTGCACCGGTCTGAAGTTGCAGGACTTGCATGGGAACTTCTCCGCCGTGTGTGTACCTCGAACTGCGCTCGGGACAGACGTGCTTTGTGCGTGGCGGTGCAGGCGTGACCTCGGTGGAGGTGATCGTGGGCCACGCGTTGGTGCAGATGTCCATGGCGTACATGCAGACGGTGCTCATGCTGGTGGTGTTCGTCAGCGTCTTCGACACCCCCGTGCGCGGAAGCCTGGGCTCCGCCTTCGTCATACCCGTGCTCATGGCGCTCTGCGGCATGAACTTCGGTATGTGCACACGCCATGGGGGTCATACCGTCTGCTATATACACGGCATGCCGAGTGTATCACGAAGGGGCGTCGGTGGCAACGTCGTAGCCGTGTATGAATACGCTCAACCAGTGCATAGCTTTTGGAGTGTACCGATCCTTCGCAGGAATGGGAGCGCCAGGTGCACATCCCTGGCTCATTCGCACCCAAATTTTGCACAGAGATAGAATTTCGCAGTGAGTTTTGTTCAGTACTATGTCGGCGGGACATTACCAGTTTCGTTCTGCAATTAATGAATACGAAGTAGGTGTCGTCTGCGACGACTCTAACCATGTTGATTCCTGGGCAAGGATCGGCGGCGGCGGCGGCGGTGGACGGCCCTGGTTTCGTAGGCGGAACAGGCAAGTAATAATGGGCCCACAAACGTCGTGTTAAACTAAATTCGCTGCAAAGTGCTATTTCTGTGCAAGATATGAATGCGAACGCGCCATCGTCAGTAAGCTTCCTGCCGCTTTTCTGCAACGATCAGTGTTGTTCTTGCCGCCCGCAACAATAATCACCGTCATTCCCTTAGTCACTCGTGGCTGTGTTGCGCGTACCGTGCTTTTCTTAAGCGACGTGCGTGTATGTAGCGTTCTGTCATATTCTGGTCAAGCAATCATTGAGAATATCGCGTTGATGAAAACAAACGTCCGTATAAAACTTGCCGACGATTGTAATTGTGCAGAAAGTGGACCCTGGAAGGGCGTAGCACTTATTCCCCGTTTCGAACCATAGAGTTTCCTGTAAAATTGCAAGACGGCAGCTCCGGCCAGATTGCAGCTCGCAGGTACGCCGCACGCGGTGCTTCAGCCAGCGTGATGGGATGATTGAATTCGCCTAAGCTTCGCTCTTCAGCCTTCAAACGGCTTCGTGACTTTGCAAATTCACAATTTTCAACAAGATATTGCATTATAAGTGCAACAATTTGCAACGATCGTGCATGTGCGCAGATCCTTATGTCCTTCGTGTTGCCAGAAAATTACGAAAAAAAATTTAGGATGATAAAGAGCGATAAATAACATGTTTTCAACGTTTCTGTATTTATCTAATGTATCGATAGTTTTGTTTATTTTTTATTGTATATCTCCCTTTGTCTTTTTTTTTCTCCTTCTTTTTAGACGTTTAAAATTTTTTGTCGCATAGTCTATATAACACTTGTATTTGCATTTTGTAAGCATATATTTGTTTCTAATTATCTGTTACATTAACCTCGTGCTCTTTAATATGTGTCATTCCTATGTTTGCATAACGTGTCAATTACCAGATATTTATTTATTCATACACTGTATCTATTTCATTTGCTTACATATTGAACTTCAATTATTGTAAGCACCTTTCTTGTATTTCGTTATTTGCTTCATTAACTTCGTGATATATTCTGATGTATGTCGCTGCTATGTTGCCATAATGTATTAATTACTACATTTTTAAATTACTAATAGGAGGCCCCCCTGACAGTTCTTGTAACTCCGGGACCTCCTTCTGTACTAATAATGAATGACGAAAAAAAAAAAGAGAGAGAACGTCCTACGCCACGAGTATGAAGATAATGGAAATCCGTGTACTATATTCATCGTTTCCATGGTAGCTGGGCGATGATGACGGTTAATAACGACATCGTCTTTGAAACTGGGCGCTTGAGCTATAAGCACAAAGTCTGCTTGAACTGATCATGTTTTGCTACATCTATTGCGGTCTAGCATTTTGCCTAGCTCTACTTTACATTGTTTCTCTTCGTTGAAACATCTATCTCTTTATTGAAGCTACCTATGCCTCTAGCGATCCCGTCTCCATCTTTTCCCTGTTTCTTTCACCAATGCTTCAAACGCGTCTCGTGCTTATATCGACTGCTGAGACGTTAACGCTTCCATCAGTTTCGAACCCCAGTGCTTCTGAAAGCTGGACGTTGCCTAAAGGTCGTGGCTAAGGCATTCCATTGGCATACCTTGGCATTCCATTGCAGTATGTTTAGTTGTCTCCTGATTTCGTTTCTTTTTCTTCTTTTTTTTCTGTTTTTTTTTTTTGTATAGAAGGCGCATGCAATTTCGAATATTTGCTCCGGTATGTTTCCGTCATCAGGCAGCTGGCGAATTCCGGCTCTTTTGTGCCGGAATTCTGACAATTTCGACAACTTTGTGCCCTCTGACAATTTTTACAGGAAACTGCATGCTTTGAGAAGCTAGCGATAACAGTGCGGAGTGTCAAGTTTACCTGCGGCAACCGTCGCTTAAATTGCAGAACAGCCTGCCTTCATCTCGATGGCGTAACGCTATCTACCTTGACAGTACAAACGTTTGCGATCACTTGTGCCCCCTTGGGCAGAAAGACCCACGGGCGCATCTGAGTGGCATCGATATCTCTGGGAGCTCGTGAAGTTGTACGATGTTCCATAAGAACGACGCTGCTCAAATGCGACCTCGCATGCTGTAGCCGTATGGGGAAGCACTTCCTGAACGGTGAAAAATGTCCATGTCTTCGCAGGTTGGTAGTTGTTTGCATCACGCCACGCATACTCTCACCGCTTTCACCAATGCCCCGAACATCTTGACACTTCGCATTAACAGCGTCGCAATGATTAAATGTATTAATCGGAGGCCGTTGCGATGTGGGCGGCTATCCGCGCCATGCATGCTGGCAGTTTTTTTTTTTTTTTTTTTTTTGCATTAGCGCTTGTTTTTCCCGTTCTATAGTGTCACTGCTGCGTGTTTCGCAATGTTATAATTTCTTCAACGATGTACCCAATTGGCCCAAACGCCCTTCCAGGGTTCCTGACTTCGTCGATGTCCAAGGACGAGGCGACGGCCCTGCTGCTGTCGATGGCCGCCCTCTATCCGGCGCTGCTCATGGGAGGTGAGTGCTTCGCTCACGAACTCGGCGCTAGCTGCGCGGTGCAAGTTTTGTGCCTCACAGCTAGCGGTATGCTGAGTCCTACGCACAGAACTATAGCGCCTAGCTGTGTGCACGCGCCTACTTGATCTCTATTTTAGAAACCGCGTGCTGTACCAGTTACAGCCCCGCGGAGGTGCAGTGTCTTGCTTAGCGCATATGGTGGTTCATGGCACCACGCACGTATTCGCTAGCGCGCTAATGACTATCGCCGTAGCGCTGTAGTCTCTAACTCGTGCGCGAAGCGTGCATCATGCAATCGCTATAACAATTTAGTTTAACTAGTAAGGCTGCGGTCTGTTTTGTCACGCGTATAAGGAACATGCTAAACACGTGAAAAAATATGACTTAAAGGAGTCGCAAATATTCATTCATTCATTCTTTCACCTAAATAACCTCAGGGTCCTATTCTAGCATTAGATGGGGTTAGGTTTACAATAAAGCACGAAAATGTGCACAAATTGTTAAGAGCAGCAACAAGAAAGCTAATAAATGAAAGAACATGCGTAAAGTCAAGCGATGAACAACGGGAATTTAAACGTGGTTATTATTAGACGTTAATAAGGTTCGAGCTTCCGAACAAATGTATTATCGAGTCATTTAACGCAAAGCTATGTGAATCTCCTGACGTAAAACTTACGGAACCGCCGATGCAAGCACCGGGTGCTGACCCGCAGCGTTGTCTGAAAAGCCCAGGAGGTCAACTTTGTTCGCTTTCAAAACCAATAACATTGTCTACACTCAGCGGCTTTTCTTATCTAATTGGCTGACAAGGGGCGAGGAGCACGCTCTAGTGGAGAGGGGTTCGATGGGGCCAAGCCAGCGCAGTGAAAATAGATAACCGGATGAAGAGGGTGGTGCCGGCGTATGCGATTGGTCCGCTTCCCCTTGCTTAGTTTGCGGTGGCTTATCGGAAATCGCGGCGGAGTGCAACGGACGGTTAAGAATGCCGCTAAAACAGATCCTCAGCATGGACGAGTTGGCAGAGCGATGTCGTATGCATGCCGAAAGGGCTCGATAACGTTTTACTGCCACGCAAAAAGGTTTATCATGCGCAAATAAATACATGCTCACCGGCAGGTGGGAGTAGCGAGGGCATGAGTAATCGGCGGGCAGCCATCTTCTATTCCGTTCGGAACGGGGCAGTCTGTGGCTATTCAGAAAAAAAGTCAGTTTTGTTCGGCATATTAATGAATCTTTAACGCGTGCATGTCACTCTGACGTGGTGAGTCCCCACGGTTATGTGACGTCGCGTGAGAGACAGGCGAAGTAGGCGCAGCCCGAAAACTTTTGACCAATAGCAGAGGGCTAATGACGAAAAAAGGCGTCGAATCAGAAATAATAATTTTTCTTTTGCTCGGTTTATTGGTGCATGCATAATCAGTGTGTGCACGTCATATCAGATGGGGAGCTATTGCGGTTTTCGGAACGTCGCATGACAGACATCCGAAGTGTGGGTGGCCCGAAAATGTTTTGACCAATCGCGGAGGGCTGTTTGCAGAACTGGAATAGAAACAGTTCGGAATAGCTTAACGCTATAGGGCCCATGGTTTATTGCGGATACAGCATGTCAAAGCAGGTTATATTTTAAAGACGAATAGCAATGATTAGTGGGGAGTAATTTAGAAGACTAACGCCTGGAAACATAACTTTGGCTTTAAAGCTTCATGCTTCGTGTTAACATAAACGGGTTATTGAAGCACGGGTGGGCCATGTCTCAGACGTGATGAGTGATGACCTGTTGTATGCAGTTCTTGAGTTGGCTGTGTAATGGAGACCCACCGGTTCCAGATTACCTCCGCTCTTTTACTTATAGAGTCAACCGCTACAGTAAATATTGCAGTATCGTGACCTTGTAATATTCGGTGACAGGTGTGCGCTGCCATTAGAACTTTAGGAAACAGCCTATAGACGTGGTAATATCTTAACACCAGAAGGCGCGAGTGGGTGCAGCTGCGTTTGAGGCGACGACACGTGACGCGATGTTCAACTAGAATACATTACAAACAGACCTAAGCTTCATGACTGGCTTCAGTGAAAAAAAAAACAATAAATGCAACATGGCTGCCGAAAGCAATAGTTACGTCCGCTTTCGTTAAACTCAGTGTCTTAGGTTGCCGCCATCTTTGTTGCTGATATGGCCTACGACTCCCACTCTACGCATCTGTACGGCGGCCGCAGATGTGCAAATGTGCAGAGACTTACCCCCTCTGCACATCTGCGCCGTTATATGCGCGTTATAGTGCTCCAAGTTCTCCATTGTTGACGCAAATAAAAGTGTGCGCGCGTGAAGTGAGAATCTGGTCAAAATTAATGCAAACCCTCCACCACGGCATCTGTTCACCGCGGCATAGTGATCAGCCTCGGGAATACACACGACTAGAATAATCGGCATCTGACTGCCATGTCGTTTGGGAATGGCTCTCGAGGCAGACGGAAACGATCAGTGGTACTTGTAACAGAAAGTAGCGCGAAAATATAGACACGCTCCCATAAGAGGGTACGAAAAAACGAGCCCTATACACTCGATATTGTTTATTAACCGGTATAGAGCACTAAATACATATGTACACCCTACATATTTAGGGCGTACCCAACATATTTTACCCTACACATTTAGCGGCCCATGACGGCAAATAAATGGCGCGAGTACGCTTGTCCTGTATTCCATCCTGTGTCAATGTGTCTGTTCTTGCGCTGTTTTATGCTGCAAGTATGTCTCACACGGTAGGCCCCGCGAAAAAGCTCCACTAGAACAGTCTACTCGGGCAAATGCTTCAACTATAAACCCCCAAAATTGTGTCACATTAAGCGCATCCTTGCGATAGCTTCGTACCACACGCGCCTAGAGCATAGTCAAGTCAATTAGGCACTGCATGCATGCGTTCACCGCACAACGGATCCCCGCCCGCCCTGTAATGTAGCTGAAGAAGGACTAACTGTTGGGCTAGTATGTGTCTTCGTTAGTGCAACCAGTGACACACATAACAGAAAGGGAGGTTGCCTTTTTATGGCAGAAAGCTGGGCTAGTTGGATTTCTGATAACTGGTGCATTTCCAGCACGTCGGAAGAAAGAGACAAATTCTGAGAGTTAAGAGAGAACAGGACAGGGAGGACATTTGTTTATCTGACTGTTGTTTTGACGCTGTAGGCCTCAAGAAGCATTCTGCACAGGGAGGACGTCCTGTACTCATTTACTCTGTTTCTTCCGAAGCGCTCGTTTTTCTCAACAGCTGCTGCGTGCGTGTCTTCTGTTGTCACGCTAATTCCCCTCATTGGCTGAATTTTCTCGCGATGCAGCCGAAGCGAAGTGGCATCGCGGGCTCGGTCAGTCTAAAGCCCCTCCATACGCGTTTTCGCCGGCGAGGTTAAAGGGACACTAAAGAGAAACCGGAAGTTGAGCTTAAATGGTAGATTATGCTTTCACGATCACAGCCATACCATTCTTATTGCAAACAGATGTTTAATAAGCGAGAAAATAGCGAAAAACTGAAGGATTGGTGCTGACGCCCCTTCGGAATTCCCGCACTACACGTTCGTGACGTCGGAGATTACAAATGCAGGCCGGTCGCGATTGGTCGAGAGCGATTTATCGCTGTTAATAAAACGCAAAATGAAATACACCTTAAACGTACATAAACAGCACTTGCCAACGTTTTAAACCGTTTCAAGCGAGGAAGTACAAGTTTAGCGCAAAATTAAATAAATAAGAAAAAATGGCATGACGATACATGCGGCCGTGATAGTTTCGTAGTTTCGTTTTTGGTCAATGCATCGTCGCGCGCGCCTGTTCCGCTCTACGGTGTTTTTTTGCGTGTTGCGTGGCTCGCGAAACGTTGACTTCGCGGGAAACAGCCAGAAAATGCCTTGTGTGTAGTGTTGAGGGCTGTATAAATGGCCCAAGGCGCTTGTTCAGGGGCAGTGGCAGTGTTGACTCGATTGTGTCCTTTCATGTGGTGTCGCGCGGAGAGCCCCGGCTCCCCGGCGTTCGCAATGGCTCAGTGCTCTGCCGATGATAAAACGGCAAAAGAGCCAGAGAAACCCATGGTGTGCTCTCTGCTTTTCTCGCCCTTGGATTATGTGTATAATCTTGCCCTCGGAAAGTATCTTGGCGTGCCCCAGAGGCCAGTTCTTTCTCGAGCAGCTGTTCGCTCAATGCGGCCTTCATCAAACCCCCTACCGGTGCCCCTGCAGCAGCAAACTGGCGGCTCGGTGAGTGCTGAATGTCATTAAATAAAGCCACGAAATAACCACACCGAGTACGTGCGCAACTTTCTACGCTTGTTCTGTCGGGAACATCGTCGCCTGGCGGACAGCACGCTTCGCCTTCCATCGACGAAAACGAAGCTCTGCTTTCTCACCGCCATCGCACGCGGAAACACCTACCGCTCGAGCACGGAGGATCGTTTCGCGCTCCGTTTCACTGAATATCGCTGAAATGCAGTCCTGCTTCCCTGGCAAGCTCTTCGTTGCAAGGCTCAGCGGCAGTAACGGTATCCATCGCGGCGAACGCAAACGCAGCGACCATGCATGCAGCCATGATGCATCCAGCGCCTCGGCTGTTTACGTAAGCGGTGACGTATCATGGCGCATTCTGATTCGCTGAGAGCATTGCAATCTGTGACGACACTGCTTCAGCGCTAAATCTGGGGTGAGCGAAATTGAGGAAGAGATATTTGGTCTTTGTTTACGAATTTCTCCGCTAATAACTCATATTTTCGCACACAACAAAAACTGCATGCATTCCTGAAGGTCCCTCTTTTATTCCAGCTGAACTTCCTGTTTCTCTTTAGTGTCCCTTTAAGTACCGCCAACCTACTCTCCTCCTCCACGCTCCTCCCTCGCTCACCCCCTCAGTTTCCGGCGTCAAGCGGAACTTACGTAGTCCCAGCTTCCGTTTTTACGGAAGCGACGTCACTGCTTCGTAGGGGTGCGAGCGTGAAACAAGCGAAAATTCAGGAACCGGAAATCCCGGAAGTAAAAAAACCGGAAACGGAAACACCGGAAGCGGAAACTGCGGAAGCGGAACTGGTTTGAGCGACGAATCAGGGTACAGCGGCACACATGAATGGTTGGCGCTACTTAGCAGAAGCGGCGGTGGCGCGTGGATGGAGGGGCTTTAGGTCAGTCTATGGGAGTGAGCACGCATGCGGTCGCCGCGTGTCGATGCCCTTCTGTCACGCAGTTGTCTTGTGTCCACTATTGACCCTTTTCGCGGAGCAGTTTGCTCTAGAGGAACGAGATGGCGCTTTCGGCGGCACGCCATACGTTGCCTCAGCGAATGCGCACGAATACGAAACCATTACTGCTTCTGCCCTGCTACTGTGCGATCAGCTGTCGGAAATGAAACTGGGTGTTCGCGCTAATGCACTCTGCCCAATTCATGCTGCAAAATGTGTAACGATAAAGAGAAGACGTGTGCTGCAGTTCGCTGCAAAAATGTGATTCGCATATTTGGAATGGAATCAACCTGTGTTGCCGCTGCTACACAAGGACTGCCTGTGTTGCCGCCCTTCGTGATGCACGGCTTTCCTCGAGGATAAAAAAACATAATTCGTCCGCCTGAGCTGTATAGCTAACCTCCAAAGAAAGGATTTCAACTCCAGAACGTCGGCACTGAAGAGTGAGTACCGCTCGTTACAAAAGGAAGTAGTGCGTTACAAAAGGAAATAGTAAGTTTCTCGAACGTTATCTACACACATCCACCCCTACTCGCACGCAAACCTACGCCCACCCTATCGCCAACGTATCAATAATAAGTGAATAGGCGCTCACTTGAATCAATGTGCCGAAGCATGAGTGACAGCGACTACACCGACAAGACACGAATGTTGGAAGCTGAATGTTTCGTGACGGTCCACAGAGTAAGCGAGGGACTAGCGATAATACCTCTTTGCTACGAGCTACCGCAAAGTACGGAACATTTATATTCCAAGCTTTGTGCGCAGCAAGAACAAATCTATCGCAGCAGAGCACACTCGCGAGCGTTTACGCTGAAAATAAACAATCAGATAGTGGCCGCACCGAGGAACTAAGGAACTTTACTGAGTCAGAAACATGACAAGCCGCTGGTTCAAAATGTTTGCCAAATAAATAACAAAGAGCACACAGTTTGGACAGCTTGGAATACATTTCTAGCCCCGCTTTTAGTACAAGCACCGTATACGCTGCTCGCGCCGTTTGGACAAGGCATAATGAGCTCTGAAAGCGCTTACACATCCTCTAAAGCTGTGGCCAAAGCTTAGTGTCGTCCACACAGTCACCGTCTACGATGTGCGTCGAAACGGAGGTTTGCTGCGCCGCACCGGCGTCACGCGTTTGTATTGTAAACGCGTAGGCAATGGAGGCGGCTGAGGCAAGGAATGGACACGTCACCACGTGATCAAACATGGCAGCGCCCACGGGAGCGCCGCGAAAAGGGTCAATAAGAGACACAACAGCACACACCGTGTCACGCTCGTAGCGGCCCATGAATTACTAGGGAGCTAGCAGTTTGCGTGGTTGTTCAGACGGGATGGCAATAATTAATGGGCAGTACATGGATTTGCATCAGCTTCTCCCTTCTGACTTCGAACAGCTTTCTTTCTTCGCAAATCGGCCAAGTTGAACAAAATGTTCCGTGTTATAGATTCGCACTAATCACGAATGCGCGCACAGCTTTACTGCTTCGCTATATTTAGTAAACTATAGCGGTGTTCGTATCGTAATTTTTGAGACCGAATCGGATATCGAATACTTTTCGAACAATGAACGGCTGTTCTCACCGATAATATGAAACGATGTTCGTATCCTATTATATTCACGAAGATTAGCAACTTACCGTCGTCAGATTGCGTGTTTCGAAGTGTTCATTAAAACCGCAAATGGAGCATTAGGAAGAAATAAGCCGTTTATTCGCGTACTCGGGGCTCTTGCGCGAGTGCAAATGACACCTGTATAGCCGGAAACGTCTGGCTCCTCGAGAGACGTACGTTGTGCTCCGCTATACATAACATCTCGCATTTTATGTCTACTGGGCGAGATGAAATTTATCGCTCTTTCAGCTCCAATTTTCCGTTCTAGCGCGCGCAGTTGACGAATTAAAGTATTCGAGAACTATTCGTGAAATATTCCTATATACAAATAGTGATCATCCGATTCCAAAGCCGGATCGAATCGGCGAAATGGGATTCTTTCGAATATTCGCGCACCTCTGATAAAGCGTACTAAATGATGCCTCAAGAGCGTCAGAAGCGGCGAGCGCGAATATTCGACCAGTCCGTTACGCCCATCGTGGACTGAGCTGAGCGATTATCGTCGGATGCACCGTGACGATCTGTTTCCTCGCAGGCGTGCTGTGGCCCGTGGAGGGCACCCCGGCGGTGCTCCGTCGAGTGAGCTGGTCGGTGCCGCAGGCTCTTCCCGCGCACGCCATGCGCGGCGTGATGCTGCGCAACTACACCTTCGACAACTGGCACGTCGTGCAAGCGGTCGGGGCGACGACCGGCTGGACGCTGGTCTTCATGGCGCTCTCCATGATTATGTACTCACTCTCCAAGTGAACAGGCACACATTATAACGACGATCGTATTGCGCCTCCTGTTCGCCTGTCTCGTTTGTCGCGACTACTCGTCCGTTTGTAGGTGGCTCACGCAGAAGCCACCTAGCTATACAGTGACCAGAGAGAGGAAGCTGCTCGGTGGCCACCGGTCACGCATGTCCATTGTGTGCAGTCGTATAGGTGTTCAGGAGTAATTCAGCAGGTAATCGTAGGGGTCTGACGCGTGGAATCGGAAGCCGGAATTGTAGTGAAGAGTTGTTGCACGTATTCGTACAGCATAGACGTCGAGAGTGTAGAGCACTGCACGGGCCGATTTTTTCAGCCCGGCCCGGGCCCGTTTTTACGTTGGGCTGCCCGCCCGAGCCCGACCAAAAGTTTTATGGCGAGACCTGGGCCCGGCCCCGGCCCGGAAATAATCTACGTTACCTGCCCGGCCCGACCCGCCACCCCTTTACCTTAGGCCCGAGCCCGCCCCGATCCCGGCTCGAAACCGGCCCGAACCCGGCCCGAGACCAAAAAAAAGAAAAAAAATGTTTTTCAGAGTCGCGACGCGCGAGGATACCTCGATGCACTTTACATGCACACCACCAGAAAGTCCGAGCCCGGCCCGGGCCCGCGTCAAAAAACCCGAGCCCGGCCCGGGCCCGGGTCACAAAGCACATGCCGTGCCCGAGCCCAGCCCGAGCCCGTGAAAAAACTGCCCTACCCGGCCCGGACCCGGGCTTTCGGGTAAGCCCGAGCCCGTGCTCTAGTCGAGACTGCCTGCTGTCAACTATCAAAACAAATGTTACTAATCAGCCTGCTCTGCTTTTCCCGTGGAACGTTCCACGTGTCGTCACATCTTGACATGTATGACATAAATGGCAAGTTTCGTATCCTTGCGATTGGAGGTTTTCGTTATCGGCCAAAGAGTTTCCCCTCCCCCTCCCTATTTTTTCGCCTCGTTTTCGCCCCTCGTATTTTATTATTACTTTTTTTTACGCAAGGTATTCCGGAACGTAATGGCGACTTCAGGAATTATAATCAGACAAGAATATTATATTCGTTTCAAATTTTTAAGATAGCTTTTTAAGTGTTCTTAAGACTTATTTAAGTCTCAGTTATTGACTGAATTCTTTTTCGATGATGACTGCGTGTTCTGAACAGATAGTGCGTCTTGTTGTGCAGAGCTTTCACCGTAGCACCCATGATACAGCGTTTTAGCATTGCATGGCTATTTGTTAGCCTCCGTCTCAGGGGACGCTGCTGCAGGCTTAAATGTTGGAAACTGTACGGCGCCACGAGGAGGCTGATGCGGCCGCAGAAGTTCACAATCAGCCACTCTGGGAGCAAGCAAAGTGGCGCCCGATCATATCGTGCACAGAAAGCTTGTCTGTAGACGGCGACACCTGAAGCTGCTCGGCAGTGGCCATGATTGACTTCTTACAGTTCTCGCTCATAAGCTCTACTCGCTGAAGAAACCGCCAGTCTCGTCTGTTGCACCAAGGCGGTACTATCGACACACGCTACGTCATTGTGGCGTAGCGTGTGTCGCTACGCCACAATGCCCGGGGCCCGGTGGCTGCCCGGGTGATGTTCCTTTCGCGTAGCAGCAGTGTTGGCTTGCGTACTGCGTCGCGCAACATGTCGCGCTCGCGTGTATTTACCGTCCCGTGAGTTGGAGCGCGACGCTAAAGCTTGATGTCGCTGTCAATGTCGCTGTCCCTTCGAGCAAGACTGACAATTTATTTTTTCTCTGTGTCACCGATGATGATTGCCCACGAACCCTTGTCTCACCCCGAAAACAAAGGATAGCATGGCATTCAAGAAGGTGGTGAAGAAGAGGGGCTGCTGAAGACAAAAGTTAAAAGCGCCAGGACAGAATGAGGATGCCAATCCCCCTGCGTGCGACGTCTGCGGCAGCGAAGAGAACACCGAACATTTATTGTGTCACCATCGTCGATTTCAGTCGCAAAGACAAACACTCTCTATCGAATTGCGACGACTGGGCGATCTGCCGTTGTCCGTGCATACTCGTCGGCCCACAAGGCTGCGAAGGCACCTTTGTCTTTCTTGACGGCGACTGGCCCGTGTGAATGCCTTTGACTCGGTGGGGCCCTCCGCGTGCGTGCGCGAACTCACCGCGCCTTTCCTTTCTCTCATCTTTCTATTCCCCTTTCCCATCCACCAGCCTAGGGTAGCCAACCAGACGTATTTTTGGTTAAGCCCCCTGCCTTCTCCCTTTCTTTCATCCTCCTTGCAATCCCCCTTAATTAGCAGGTGCCACTGAGATTAAGCTTGTCACCATCATCACGTTAGCGTCTATGGCGATTCCAAGCCGTGTCGTCAAAGCACCTCGCGCAAGTGGTCAGCGCAATGAACCCCTGAGTCTTCAGCTCGCGTCTTCGTTCCTTGTGCTGTTTTGAATGGAAGCTTTACTTGCGAACTATCCCGGACTTTCCTCATAAAGGTAAGTTTAATAGACTGCGAACAACATATTTCAAAATAGCACAAGTCAACAATTCGCCACGGTAACGCGAGGAGAGACGTGAAAACAGGCGTCTTCTAAAAGGAAGGTTTTACGTGCATGCCAAAACCACCGTCTGATTATGAGGCACGCCGTAGTGGGGGACTCCGAGAATAATTTGGGCCACCTGGGGTTCTTTAACGTGCACCTATAAGTCTAAGTACTCGGGCGTTTTCTGCATTTCGCCCCCATCGAAATGCGACCCCCGTGGCCGGGATTTGATCCCGCGACTTCGGGCTTAGGAGCCCAACACCATAGCCAATAAGCAACCACGGCGGGTCAGGTGAGTCTTCAAAACTTGCCGACAGAAATAAACGTACGACAAACCGTGGCTGTGGGCTGGGTGCGGCTGCTGCTGTCTAGCCGAATTGCTCGCACGCAGGAAAGCACTACCATCTTTACTACCCTTTACAAGGCGAGGCTGTGGGCCTTGTTTTCTACGGTATATATTCAGTGATAAAACAAATCGTGCCTAAATGTCCTCATATCAACAAATATGCCTAATCGAGAGCACAAGTCATTTAATAAAGCAAACCTTGCTGACCTTTCTATGCTTGCTTTTCCAACCGTTAGGCCGCCAATACACGTGTGCTCCTGTTGGGCCAACGCTATGAGATGATCGCCACGTGTTGATTTCCATACTGTGGCACGCACACAAAAAGGGGGATTGGTCATGCAGCGGGCGGTATATAAATAAGAACGAAGAAATACAAGCCAATACAACAGCTGTCGCATTGCGTACAGTTGACACGGGTGTACGAGAGCACATGCGCGCGCGCCAGTTTCCTTAACGCCAAATTCGCGCGAATGAAATGTACCGACTGATACGGTTTCATTAACCGCTTCACGAAGGCTCCACTTCACATAGGTTCCAAAATGTGCGTCGGATGTGTATAATCTTAGTTTATCAGAAGCGCTCACTTACCTTCGCATGTACTGCTGCGGTGTTTCTCTTGCTTGTGTTCACCGTTACAAAGGTGCCGCTGCACGCAAGACAATCGCTGCAGCAGCAGGCGAAGATGAATGAGCGCTTCCGGTATACGAAACGACGCGAGAACTTCACAAGGAACAAAAAGATGGGCGTAGTGCTGACTACGAACTCTCGCGTTAATTGCGCTCGCTGCAATATGTATACATGAAAACGAACGCACGCACACACGCACGCACGATGACGCACACTAATATATGCAAAACGCACAAGCAAACCAAATTCTAGTGTATGTATGTATGTATGTATGTATGCATGTATGTATGTAGGTATGTATGTATGTATGTATGTATGCATGCATGTACGTATGTATGTGTGTGCGTGCGTGCGTGCGTGCGTGCGTACGTACATACATACATACATACATACATACATACATACATACATACATACATACATACATACATACATACATACATACATACATACATACATACATACATACATACATACATACATACATACATACATACATACATACATACATACATACATACATACATACATACATACATACATACATACATACATACATACATACATACATACATACATACATACATACATACATACATACATACATACATACATACATACATACATACATATGGCGCAAGTTGCGACCATGCTGTTTCCCGTTATTGATGCTTGCGTAATCTTGTAGACCGCTAACAATACGATAACCTCCCTCACTTATACATAGGAAAGATGATAGGTATTTCTTCATTCTTATTTATATTTTAAGTGTATAACCGCCCACTGCATGACCGATCCCTCTTTGTGGGTGCGTGCCACAGTATGGAAATCAGCACGTGGCGATCATCTCATAAGGGCACTTCATAAGGACGATAAGTTTACTGGAGTAAGGTATGCAACCGGACTAGTTGGTGCTGATTCATGATGTTTATAAAGAACCAACGTAGACAAAGGACGGCGATGAATGGATGGATGGAAAACTTTATTTGGTCCTGCAAGGCTATGGGGTGACCCATAGAAGGGCTAATCCCACGTCGGGACCAGAAGACGGAGCTTCGCGGCCGTGTCGTGGGCTTGCTGGACTGCCAAAAGTTGTTCAACCAAATCAGGACTGCGGATGGCAGCCTCGAACCTGGCCAGGATCCGAGTGTAATCGGCATTGGTAGTTCGGTCGCATGGCCAGAGCATATGAATGAGGTCAAGTGGTTCATTACAGTTCGCGCACTGTGTATAGGGGAATCATTCCGCCATGTAGTAGTGTAGGCATTTGGGTGTGGAGTCTGTATTGGTTTGAAGTAGTCTCAAAGTGAGTGCTTGTGGTCTCTTGAGTGTGGAATGTGGTGTGGCAAATTCCCTTCGGCTGAGGTAGAAGTGTTTAGTGAGCTCCTTATATGTGAGTGGGGCGTCCCTGTTCTCTTGAAAATGGTCCGGACCCATGAGGGCGGCGCTGCGGAGGGTTAGTTCTAGCGCGCTCTTATGGTCCATCTCGTTGAGATTCCGGGGGCCCTTCTCGATGTTTCCTAGGTGTGCAGGGAACCAGCAGATTGAATGGAAGTCGATTTTGCTCTTTTGTATGATACGTAAGGCTTGCTGCGAGATTACACCTTTCTGAAAGGCTCTGACTGCACTACGAGAATCACTGTATATGTGTGGCCTCCGGGTATCCGTTAACGCCAGGGCGATTGCTGTCTGCTCGGCAATCTCTGGACTGCTTGTGATAACCGTGGCTGAGTTGACGGTCTTGCTCGTGTTGTCCACGCGAGCTACCGTGAAAGCTGTATGAAAGCTGTCGGTATGCCTTGCTGCATCGACAAAACAAGCGCTCTGCTTTTCTTTGTGAATTTTGCGGAGAAGACTTGCGCCCCGGTATAGTCGCCTTTCTGTGTTGTGTTCCGGATTCATATTGCGAGGTAGCGATTTGACTACGAAGCGTTTACGCGTGTCTAACGGGATGTATGTGTTTAGTGAGTTGATTTTAGGTTCGTCGAAGCCTAACTCCTGGAGCAGGGAACGGCCCGACCTGGTACCCGCTTTAGTCTAGCCAACTGAGCTTTTCCTGTGGCTCTGCGATCTCCTCGAGTGCGTTATATGTGCCAAGCTGCATTAGGCGTTCCGTGCTCGTACAAGTCGGGACACCCAGTGCCTGCTTGGTGATCTTTCTGAGTTAGATATTTAGCTTTGCTTTTTCACAGGGTTTCCATTTGTGCATCGCCGCCACATGTGTGAAGTGGCATAAGGCGAATGCATGTACGAGCCTGAGTAAATTGTCCTCTTTGAGATCTTGTTGTCTATTGGCGACTCTTTTGATTAGCATCATGGCGTTGTCTGTCTTGGTGATAAGCTTCTTCATCGCCTTGGTATTGGCGCCGTTGACCTCAATTGTCATACCTAGAATTTTGATTGACTCTACTATGGGAATCACTCATCCGCGTTTAGTGTGAAGTTTGATGTCCCGGTCTTTGGCGTAGACCCAGCCCTTTGGTTTGGGTCCAGGTATAATTGGTGTATAAAGAAGAAGCTCTGACTTCGTTGGGGAGCATTTAAGTCCCGTGGGCTCTAGGTAATCCTCGATCGTATAAAGAGTACTTTGTAATGCCGCTTCAATGTGGCTGTCGCTGCCACCGGTACGTCATATAGTGACATCGTCAGCATATATTGTGTACTTGATGCCTTCGATGGCGCTGAGCTTCCTGCCTATTAGTGCTAGGTTGAAGAGGGTAGCAGAAATAACGGACCCCTGTGGTGTCCCCTTGTTGCCTAGCGTTAGCAGATGCGACTTTAGTCCGCTAACCTTAAGCGTTGCTGTCCTGTCGGCTAGGAATGAACTTACATTCCCGATTGAAGACAAGCGCCCGTCTTCGCTTGTCGCGTCTTTCGCCGTCCTTTGTCTGCATTCGGACATCATGGATGAGATCACGTAATTTCTTTAAAACTTATTTCCCAGCTTTTACCTCGTGCGTAAGTCCTGTCACATTTTTTAATAAGAAGACAGGATAGCTCGCTAAGAAAAATTCGGAACTTCGGACGTGATGCTTTCCGCGGCTCTAAAGTCTGTTAGTTGACGGTATATATAAACTGAAATATTGTGGGGCTGATGGTTACGGTGCACGTGCAGGAATCCGCTATTTGTATGGGGTGCAAGGTCGCCCTGTTAATAAATAATCGCCGCCACTAGAACCTCTCGCCGCAATATCAGAACTGGGATAGCTCCCGACATTTTAATGCCAGCATTTTCTTTATCGACATAAACATATAACAATACGTCTGATAGCAGAAAACAATAGGCACTTTCATATCTGCAAACTCTCCCGATTTGTCCGGGGGCTCCCGCATTTCGACCAATCCTGCCTATACACGGCCATAAATCTCCCGAAAAACTGACCTAATCCCACCGAGAAAACAATCGACGGGAAAAAGTGTCATGCCGCGCAGCGGCATCGGAATGGCCATTATGCGTTGGGTAGCTAGCCGAAGTAAGATTTAAATCTAAGCCATTTGTGTGTAGGCAGTGTCGGCCTAACCCAGTTCTCTTGAGGTGGAGGCATGTGTTGAGGAGTACGCGTGAGGCCAAGTTCTAATAACATACGTTACAGAATGGCCGGTTCTTCTGGGTCATCTTCGCAGCGATGCAACAGTGTTACGCGGCGAAGCATATCAAGATTAGAAAGGTGCCACTGTCACGGGACATGGTGCAGAGGCCAATCAATGTAACGTTGAAAAGAGTCGGACTGAGGACTCCCCCTTGTGGAACACCTCGGTGAATTTTGTATTGGCCTGTACCGCCATCACTTGTCGACATATACACAGTGCGGCTTCTGAGATAGCTAACAATCCATGCACATAGTCGGCACCGACATCTAAATCTTCAAGCGCTTCAAAGATTGCATAATGGAGTACATTGTCATACACACTATTAGTATTGTCGCAAGACGCGAAGAACAGCACACAGGACTACGGTGCAACAACAAACACAAGCTCTATATTCAAGGCCCAAGAATAATTGATGATAATGATGATTGCCTCACACTTTGGCTCGTACCCACACTGGGGGATTGGCCAAGAATTCGCTGCCTGAACTTTTAAGTAATATTTTGATGATTTACATATGCAAAAAGAAAGGGAAAATATGGAAAAAGAAGAGAATACAAATAAATATAAAAGTAATCATTTAAAATTTTATTGGTTTAGTTTATTGCATGAAAGCACAAACGGCATAAAAGACATCCCTGTGGCAGAAGCCCAGAACTGACGCACCGAACGTTATTATGATTTCTGAAGTTAAGACTAGCCCTAGTTTAGCAAGTGGAATTTCTAGAAGCCTTTTTCTTAATACTATATAGCGGCGACAAATAAGGGATTCTGTTTCCTGGCAGAATTAACACAGGGGAGATATCGCCAGACCGGTCCTGTGTAAATATAGTTTTAAGGGGGGGGGGGCACGGCAGTGCAATCTGGTGATCACCAGTTACGATTGTCTTGATTGACACCACTGGATTTTCCACAGAAACTTGAGATGCTGAAATTGAGCTCATGTTGTCATTGATTCAATGGTATCTCTACGGATTGAATATTTTCGATATTTAATCGCTGTTATGTGCGCAACTACTGGAAGAACCGGCATTATTGGTCCACTCAGGGATGCTCGCGCTAATGAGTGTGCCATTTCGTTTAAATGCAACCCACAGTGGCCATGGTACCCATAATAGTTTTACAAAATTTAAGTGTGGAGGAACTAATGCTAAAAACGTCTTTAGAGCAGGTGAATTGGATGAAGTTGTAAGCGAGGAACAGACAGAAAGCGAATCTGTTATAATAACCATACTGATTTCGTTCAAAGGGAGTTTCCGCAGTGCTAAAATAATTGCCAGAAGTTCGGCTTCAAAAACGGGAGTATAAACTGGCAGTCTGAAAGAAAATGACCAGCCAAGCGAAAGCGAGAAAATGCCTACGCCCGCCTTATCATTGTTCACTGAAGCGTCTGTGGGTATTATGTTATTTGATGGTGCATGCGCAAGATAATCTTGCAACCGGTAATTTAAGAACCTGACTGATTGAAGCTTAGGGTTTCTGCGGAAAATGTCATCGAATTCAATCTCAATATTCCGATTTGATTCAGTTGATGGAATTACCTCTCGAATTTTTCACATTTAAACTATCTAATTGCTTTTGAACAAATACGATCTGTGGAGTGTGAAAACGTGGCCAATGAGCAAGAAAGAAGGAGTCTGGATCATCAATAAACGCGTACTCAGATCGTCTAAGCGGAAAGCTGTAAAATTTTAGAAATGTCTCGATCGTTAACATGCGAAATCTGCAGGGCAATGTTGGTAGGCGCGCTTCTTGATAGATAACATTATTAGCAACAAACCTGGGGAGTCCCAGACACAGGCACTGGGCTTCACGCTCCAAAAGAACCAGAGGCTTAGTTTTTTATGCAGGGCCGCCTGAGAACAATACACACCCGAATTCCAATATGATGATGATGATGATGATGATGATGATGATGATGATGATGATGATGATGATGATGATGATGCCTCAACACTTGGCACAACCCACTGAGGGGGATAGGCCACGAACATTGGGCGCATATAATTGGCCGCGTCAACTTTATCCTCTTCGGAGAGAGACATCCATGTGCTCGTGTCCCTCACTTCGTTGTCTTCTTTCGTCGTGACAGTATCATGCAAAACAGCAACAACCGGCGGCGACTTCTTACCTGTGCAGCAGTGGAGACCAAGTCGACAACACTGTCATTGGAAGACCGACTTCTCCTCAATCCATTCATAAAATCAATTGATAGTGCAACACACGCGTAATGCGGAGGTTGCGGGTTCGGCTCCCGCCGGCCCTGCAATCAGCAGAGTAACGTATAGCATGCCAGATCACTACCACTTGCTAAACAAACGCGACCAAGAACAAGTCGATGCCATCATCAGAGGCGCGTACAAAACGGCCCTGGGTCTCCCTGTCACCACCTCAATCGAGAAGTTAGCGGCTCTCGGGATCCCCAACACCTTCGCTGAGCTGTCGGACACGGTTATGGCTTCGCAAAAAGCAAGACTACAGAACACGGCGGCGGGCAGAGCCATCCTCCACCGGACCGGAATGGCAACGGAGCTCCGGGCCCTCGATGGGCAACGATCACTCCCGGCCGAGGTCAGAAGCAAGATCAAGGCGAACCCCATCCCGAAGCACGAGTCATGAACTCCACGAAGGACGACGCAAAGCTCGCGTCGACAGACAGCGCCGACAATTCAAGGGTGACCCGTACGTAACGTACGTGGACGTGGCGGCGTACCCTGCAGGGGGCCTCTTCGCGGTAGCCGCCGTGAACGCGAGAGGCAACTCCTTGACCCTCGCGGCCTCCCTCAGGGCAGAGACCCCAGCTGTGGCTGAGACCAAAGCCGCGGCGCTAGTAATAAAGCAACATGACAGGGTGGGCAGGGAAGTTCATTTCGTGACCGAATCGCAACAGGCCTGCCGTAACTTTACCAACGGACGAACACCGTTGCTGGCGGCTCAGATTCTAGGCCCGAGGCTGCAAGAATACCATCGAATCACGTGGACGCCGGGCTACGCGGGACTGTAGCGCTAATCAACCGAGCGGGGCAAAACCAATCGTTCCATCAATCCCCACTTCGTGCCCCTGCCATCAAATTACAGCGACCGCCTCGACATCCAGCGGCTCAACCGCAGGATTTATCCTCCCTCTCACAAAAGGCTTAGCAGTGAAGAGGCAGTAGCTCTCAGACTTATTCAGACTAACACATACCCAAACCTACACAGATACAGCAAAATGTACCCACATATATAACCGCGGCATCTGCCCCTTGTGCGGCGACACACGCCCTACACTATTTCACATCTCGTGTGGGTGCGGGGTCAAACCTCAACACTTAAGACGCATAGCACACCATTTGAGCGGTGGGACCGCTGATAGCTGACCGGCGATACCCTGGCGCGACAAGAAGCTCTTGTCCAGTCCCGGAATGAGGACACCACCCACTCGACCTCAAGAGCAACGAACTCAATGGTCCAAATAAATGTTTTCTCTCTTTATCTCTTATTTACGCACGCGCGCAAGCGCCATCTTCACTCACAGTACGAGCATCGATGCGTCTATTAACTGCACTGTCAGGCATTCAGAGCTGTTTCTGACGTTGCTAAGACTCAGAAAAAAAGATGTGCAATTTTTTTTTGTCGTTCTTTTCTTTTCCTTTGGCCGTCGCGTGGCTGTGTGTTTTTGGACTATTTTATTCGTGCCTTGTTCTTCCTTGTTCAGTGTGACAATAGGGTCGCAGTTGGTCTTCAAGCAGGCCGGGACGTGGCGTTGTAGAAGGCTATTCGAAAGGCAGGTCTGGTTACTGGCGAGCGCGAGCTAGAGCGTCAAGAACAACCACCACTCATCGCCGTCGTGTTTTCCCAGACATCGAAGCGCAGTCATTCGCCTTCAGTACAATTACACCCCGCGGAATAAGGAGCCATCCTAGCGACCTAGGGGCAAGAAAACACAGGGGGATCGTAGCACTGCTTGAGTCGGGACACGTAGACAATTTCTTGGTCGCGACGACGATGGTCAGAAGACGGTTCTAACGGCTCGATGAGGTAGTTCACCGGAGATGTTTGGTTAAGTGCACGATATGGACCCTGGTACTTGGAGACCAGCTTCGTTGAAAGGTCAGGTGTAGTGGACGGGACACGCAGCCAGACTAGTGAGCCAGGAGAATAGCACGTAGTCGTAGCGGATGCATCGTGGTGCTGCTTCTAGTGCCACTGGTCTTGTGATGTGAATGAACGTGCAAGTTGGCGGCATTCTTCAGCGTATGTAGCTGCTTGAGATAGTTGTGGATTCTGAGGCGTCGGGCCGGTATCAAAGAATAGTATCCATGGTGCAAGAAGGTTCGCATCCGTGAAGGAGAAAGAAAGGGGAGAATCCAGTTGTGCTTTGAACGGCGGTGTTGTAAGCGAACGTAACAAAAAGTAGCACTCGGTCCCAATTGGAGTGGTCTGACGAGACGTACATTTCGAGCATGTCGCCCAGGGTTCGGTTAAAACGTTCCGTCATCCAGTCTGTCTGTGGATGATAGGCACTGGTGGTGCGGTGAACGACGCGGCATTCATGAAGCAATGCTGCGATGACGTCGGAGAGGAACACACGACCACGGTCACTCAGCAACTCTCGAGGAGCTCCATGACGAAGGACGAGATTGGGAAGAATGAAAGTGGCAACGTCTTTTGTTGTGGACGAGGTGAAGTTTCGGCATACCGTGTGAGGTGATCGACGGCAACGATTATCCAACGGTTACCGTCTGGTGTACTGGGAAGGGGACCGTAGATGTCGATGCCGACGCGGTCAAATGGTCGGGCGGGGCATGGCAGAGGTAATAAGGTGCCCGCGGCGTGTTGAGGAGGAGTCTTGCGTCGCTGGCACATCGAACATGATCGAACACACTGTCGAACATAACAGTACATGCCTAGCCAGTAGTACCGAAGCCTAATACGTGAATACGTCTTCAGGAAACCTGCGTGACCACATTGTGGGTCGTCGTGGCAAGTGGAGCAGATTTCGGAGCGCAGATGGCGGGGAATGACGAGGAGCCACTTACGGCCGCCGGGGGTGTAATTCCGGCGGTACAGCACGTCGTCCCGAGTGGCGAAGTGCTCAGCCTGCCGACGCAACGTCCGAGAAGTGGGAGCAGAAGTCCTGCCAGACTGAAAGTCTAGAATGGAAGCCACCCACGGGTCCTTGCGCTGCTCAGATGGCATGTCAGAGATGGCAAGAGCGGTGGTATCACAGGTAGTATTTGTGAAGCAGACAGGTTCGGGAGGCAGGGGCGAACGGGAGAGGGCGTCTGCATCCGAATGTTTCCGACCAGAGCGATACACGACGCGGATGTCGTATTCCTGGAGGCGCAATGCCCATCGAGCGAGGCGACCACTTGGATCTTTCAGTGACGACAGCCAGCACAGGGCGTGGTGGTCTGTCACTACGTCGAATGGGCGCCCGTACACGTAAGGACGAAATTTCTCTATGGCCCAAATTATGGCAAGACATTCTTTTTCAGTGACAGAATAGTTGCCTTCGGTTTGTTGAGAGTTCGGCTTGCATAGGCAGCGACGTACTCTACAAACCCATCTTTCCGTTGAGCAAGAATAGCGCCTAAGCCGACACTGCTGGCGTCCGTGTGGATCTCAGTGGGTGCAGAGGGGTCGAAGTGTCGCAGTATATGAGGTGACGTAAGGAGACGGCGCAATTCGTTGAAAGCGTCGTCGCAAGCAGGAGACCATGCCGAAAGGTTATTACTGCCAGCGAGGAGCTTGGTCAAAGGGTTTATGATCATAGCGAAATTGCCGATAAAGCGTCGGAAATAAGAGCATAGGCCGATAAAGCTGCGGAGATCTTTCATGGTACGTGGTTTGGGAAACGCTGAAACGGCTGTAAGTTTGGCAGGGTCGGGGAGAATACCGTCCTTCGAAGCAACATGCCCTAGAATCGTAAGCTTTCGAGCGGCGAAGTGGCATTTCTTCAAGTTCAGTTGTAGTCCTGCAGCTAAGAGGCAAGCGAGCACTTGTTCGAGGCGAGTTAGATGGGACGCAAAATCGGAGGAAAAGACCACAATGTCGTCTAAATAGCAGACAAATATGCCACTTGAGGCCTCGAAGGATCATGTTCATCATGCGCTCGAAAGTAGCAGGCGCGTTGCAGAGGCCGAAGGGCATGACTGTGAACTCATACAGGCCATCGGGCGTCACAAAAGCCGTTTTTTCGCGATCGGCCTCCGCCATCGGTACCTGCCAGTATCCCGAGCGCAGATCTAAGGGCGAGAAGAATTCTACTCCCTGTAGGCAGTCCAGCGCATCGTCGATGCGTGGTAGAGGGTGCACATCCTTGAGCGTTATTCGATTAAGACGTCGGTAATCCACGCAGAACCTGATGGATCCGTCCTAATTTTCTTCACCAGCACAACTGGAGAGGCCCAGGGACTGCTGGAGGGCTGGATTATTCCACGTTTCAGCATATCGTCTACCTGTTCATCGATGACACGGCGTTCTGCAGTCGACACACGGTATGGGCGCTGGCGCAATGGTGCTTGTTGACCGGTATCGATGCGATGAACAACTGCGGAGGTTCGACCTAAGGAAGACTGGTTGTGGTCGAAGGGGGCTCGAAAACGCTGCAAGAGTTGCACGATCTCCTTGTGCTGCGAAGGTGTGAGGGCGGAATCGACGGCATTTAAGAATATGTCAACAGGATCATCGGTGCCAGCGGCAGGAGCGACGGCACAAATCGGTAGTGATGCCTGATCTCCAAGCATTGCATCCTCGAAAAGGCAGTCAAAAGTCTCGAAGCTCCCCAGACACTCGCCGCGTAGTAGAAGTGACGGATATGCAGATACATTGCACACGTAGATAGCCGCAGAACCATTGCAGAAGTTGATGACAGCCCACGGGAGGAGGAAGTTTCGGCGACAAGCAGGAGCAGCAGATGGCGAAAACAAAACAGGTGAGTTGGTGGCGGCAGGCGAAAACACAGGCACCAGAACCACGGACAAAGGGGCGATGTGGACATCAGCCGCGGCAAACACTTTAGGGGGAGTGTGGTCGTCGAGGTCAGGGCACGGCGTCGTCAATGTGAGTTCGGCACGAGCGCAGTTCACGAGGGCTTGATGAGTAGATAGAAAACCCCATCCTAGGATTACGTCGTAGGATGACGGGGCAGGACGACAAACTTAACGGCATACATAACATTTTGAATAATGACACGGGCTGTGCACATAGCGGTAGGCTTGACGTGATGCGAGGTCGCCGTACGCAGGGAAACATCGGTAAGCGGGGTGGCCACTTTTCTCAGATCGCGGCACAATTTTTCGCTAATTATAGAAACAGCTCCTGTGTCGACAAGTGCACGTACGGCGATATCTTCTACCAATAAATCAATTTCGTTAGGCGGGTAAAAATGAGGTCTTGGAGAGTTCGATGACGGTGCAGTTCTTGCCTCGGGAACTGCGGCTGTTAGTTTTCCTTTCGTGCGGGGCTAGGCCGGCGAAGCATCGGGGAGATTGATCGGCAACGGGGAGAAGACGATCGGCGTGAGTCGTACGGGCGGCGTGTAGAAAACGCGTCGGCGACAGAAGAAGAAACTCGTGGTGAATGCTGAACACCTTGATAAGTAGGTGAAGCCACACCGTTTTGAGACCGGAAGCTGCGACGGTGACAGTGGCGGGCTATATGGCCCGCAAGACCACATGCGAAGCATATGGGCCGGTTATCAAAGGTATGCCACGGGTTCACAATAGATGGTCCGGTGTGCGAAGAAGGATGCGGCACCGTGCGTGAGGGTGGCGGCGACGTGTAGAAGGACCCGGTGGCCCGGTAGGCGCCAGAAAGAGATGGGGCCTGTGGTCTGGCAAGAACGGCAGCGTAAGTTAGTGGCGTAGTGACAGGTAACGCCGGAGGGGCAGCTGGTAGTGCCTGGGCGACTTGCGTCTCAATGACGTGACGAAGAGGTGGGTCTAAGGATGACGGCGCAGGCTCAGGTGTGTGGGCGACAAGGTAAAGTTGACGTGGAACTTCCTCGCGGATGAACTGCTTTATGTGTGGTAGCAAAACGGTGTGATCAGAAGTGGCGTCGTTGGCAAGGCTGGAAATGTCTGCCGTATCTTGAGCAGCACGGCGCGTCGACGCACGCTGCTTTCGCAGCTCGTCGTAAGTCTGGCAGAGTTGAATCACGTCGGCTACCGTCTGGGGGTTCCTAGCGACAAGCATCTGAAATGCATCGTCGTCGACTCCTTTCATGGTGTGCTTTATTTTTTCCCCTTCGGCGAGAGAGGGGTAAACGCGCTTGCACAGGGAGAGAACATCTTCGATGTAGCTTGTAAACGTCTCCTCCCTGCGTTGGACTCGACTGCGCAAGCGCTGTTCCGCGCGAAGCCGGCGCACGGCAGGACGACCGAAGACCTCCGCGACGGCTGCCGTGAAGGTCGACCAGTTCGTGATTTCGGTTTCATGGTTTTTGAACCAGAGGCCGGCTACATTAGTGACGTAAAAGTGAACGTTCCTGAGCTTGACGCGGTCATCCCATTTGTTACAAGAGCTCACTCGTTCGTACTCGACGATCCAATCCTCGACGTACTGGTCGTGGGCGCCGCTAAATATAGATGGGTCGCGTTGTCGGGGCACGCCAGCAAAGTGGATTGTCGTTGGCACGGGAGCAGCTTGCGATGGGCCAGGATCAGTCATGGTGAAAGCTGATGGTAGCGTCTGGCTGCGAAGTTCCAGGATGAGCAGTACCCCGCTACCTTCACCACTTAAAATGGGGGTGTTGGTCTTCAAGCAGGCCTGGACGTGGCGTTGTAGAAGGCTACTCGAAAGGCAGGTCTGGTTACTGGCGAGCGCGAGCTAGAGCATCAACAACAACCACCACTCATCGTCGTCGTCTTTTCCCAGACATCGAAGCGCAGTCATTCGCTTTCAGTACAATATATATATATATATATATATATATATATATATATATATATATATATATAATAGAGCTATAAGAGCTTTGAGCGGCAGTGTATTAAGGTATCCTGAAAGACCATTGATAGACCAGCATGTTAAAATTTACATCGGCGTCAATTTTATTCGCTGCGGCATTGTTCGTTGCCATCGTTCTTCGGGAATAAAGAATGAGTAAACGCCTATGCCTTTGCTGTATATTGCTGCATTATTAGTTGGCAAATGTAGTACGGGCGTTCACATCACACAGTGCCGAATAGCATAAAGAACAAAGGATATACTTTTCCTTTCTTTTTTAACTGTTCACTAGTCAGAAACAACTCCAGCGGAAAGCCTGACAGTCAAATCTGTCTCTACCAAATAATCTGCGTGTGGCTGGTATTTTTGAGAAAAACTGAGAACTGGAGCATGCTTCGTTTATGGTCAAAGGCTAACAGGCACAAATAGGCTGAGCCGGGCAGTTAGCCTGAATTGTTTGGGCCCAAGCCGATTACGGGCCGGGTTCGAAAACACCGGGCCGGGCTCGGGCAGGCACACGCATGGTACTCTCGGGCTCGGGTCTGGCCCGGGCTAGAAAAAGATGGCCGCGAGAGACCTTCGCGAAACTCATCGTCACGGTCGCATGCCGGATAAATAAATAACGTGTGCGGTTTGCCGTACAGCCCTCTAGTTTAAGTTACCCGATTGGCCACAAGGAATCAGTGGTCACATCCGCAATCAACGCGTCACAGAGGATTTGCTTCACCAAAATGAAGTATGGAAGGCTGAACAAAAGGCGGGGAACGAGAGCGGTTGTCCGAAGCATTTTAACCGCCATGTAGCGAGGAAAAAAGTCTCTTTGTTAAGCAAATTAAGGGAAAGGTGATGGCGCATCTCGTCTTACCGATACCTGCAGGGTTGGCGAACACGAGAGGCGCTCGCGTGCGTTCTGCGAAAGGAGCGCATGGAAGTTGCGCACAAGCCTTCCACCGCACTTGGGTGCTTACTCCTCAAGCCCATAAAGTGGGTGGATGGCGGCCCCTTCGAAGGTTACAAGGTGTTTTCTGCGACATTTCCCGCGACGACTGCCGGACAAATCTGGCGCAGGAAAGCTGGAAAGAAACTTTCGGAGTGTTTAAGGCAGCCCCGCTACCTGGATAGCCAACGCAGTTCTGTGGTTGTGATCAGGGATCCCGTATGGGAACTACGAGCACTTTTTGTTCTTTCTGTTAAACTTAGTGTTTTTGTGAGGTCGGTGTGCATGTTTTTTCCCATATGTACCACTCCAAAATGTTTCACCACAAGATTAATTGATGTTGATTGTGTCATCTTCCTTGAGACGGAGACCAACGCATGCAGAAGCAACTGCACCCGATTCCGCTATCCGACGGCACAGTGAGCCGTTCGTTGGGAGCTTTGCCACCCGATTAATATACGGTATTATTCTCACGGTCTTCTCTTATGAAACTCATCGCCACGGTCGCATGTCGGATGAATAAATAGCGTGCGCGCGTTGCCGAAGTCGCCCCGGCCTGGTGAAGACGTCGGAGCGACTTCGAAACGTTGCATTGAAATAATGGACCTAGTTGGTTGGCGCACTCTTGGTCTAATTTCGATCAACAAGCGGCCGAACAAGTGGAAGTGGCTTACATTTGGTCGGCCACTGTTCAACACATCGTAATTAATGTTCCCGTACATTCTTTATCAGGCATAATTTCGAGTGGTTCTATGTCATCTACACGTCTATTGTAGTCCCACAGAGGTTCACATTGTGGCGATTCGCTTCCCTCTATCCCAACACATAGACAGTGGGAAGCCGTGCTGTCCAGCTAGGACCCGCGTGACCAGCATCAACTGGCTTGGCGGGCCCGGCAGCCAGCAAAGTCCATATAGGGATCTTCGCGTTATTTTCTTTTTGTCAATAAACTTTTTATCGTCATCCTCCTCTTCCTCCCCAGCTCACTGACTTGAGTCTTGAATCAGGCCGACAAGCAATCGCCTCCTGAATGAAGTGGATACATTCGAGGCGTGCGTGGTGCCAGAGGCCTTTATTGGGCGCCGCCATCAGGGCTCGTGCTGAACGGGCACGGGCAAGGGCAGCGCGGCGGCGCCCTGCACGGCGATGGGCACGATGCGCTCGTTGGGCGCCGAGGCGGGCGGCTTCTTTGGCGCCGTGATGGTGAGCACGCCGTCGGGCGACAGCGTGGAGGACACCTGCTCGGGCAGGGTGTCCTCGGGCAGCACGTAGCGCCGGGTGAACTCGCGAGACACGAACCCGTGCTCGTCCATGCGCTCCTCGTGACGCGCCGACACGCTGATGCACCGGTCCACCGTCTTCACCGTGATCTCCTCCGGCGAGAAGTGGCTCACGTCAAGCATCACCTGCGCAGTAGCATGTGTCAGTGTGTGCAAAAGGGATGCTTCTTGGAGGAAGTAAACAAAGAAACCAGAGAAGGCATCGGGGAAAGTTAACTGCTGTGGACGAAAAGATGCAAATGAGAGCCCTATTGTCAGTGCCTTTACTATTGAGGTATCCCGTGGCGGCTGTTCTCCCGTTTAGAGCGAAAGCTGTGCATGGCTGGGCGAAACGAAAAACCGTTGGTCCCATGTTTCGCTAAACGTCTACATTGGCTGCGCCGTCAGTTACGTCGTTCTCTACGTCGCACCCAAGCGCGCGCGCCATTGGCAGCGCTGTTATAGTGACGTCGTTCTCTGCGTCGTGCCTGTTCTGCCCGCAACGCCGTTTCCTCGGCTCGCCGTTGTCGCATGCGTTCGATATCTCGAGTTAGCTCGGCGTCGCGGTTAGCAGCATCCACCCGCCATTGGCGCTTACGTTCCACTAGAAACACAAACATGTAACCAATTATTGAGAAACGCTTCAATACAGCGTCGGGATTAACCCACTGCTAAACACCGAGGCCGCTCGTTTCAGCTTCGCTGGTTAACCATCTGTACGGAGTGCTTGTGCGGGGATTTTTGCTTTGCACACGGTATATTTCACTTTGTATTTGCCAGTTTTATTTTTATTTGTTGTTGTTTTCCGTGTACCCAAGGAAGTGGATGGGTATGCATCAGCAGCGTCACTTTTCCGTCTAGGTGGTGGTTGTATATATGCGACTCGGTGGTGAAACCTTCGTTTACGTGAGCAGCGCGTTAGGCCGCGTGTTCGCTCACCTGGAAGGAGTCCGGCTCGTTTCGCAGTTCGGACACTCCACCGCCTCCTGCGCCCCTGGACAGCTGTCTCCGGAATGGCGCCCGCATGCCGATCCGCGCGGGCCTCAGCGCCCGCAGGTCGTCGTCCAGCAGCTGGGCACCGAAGTGCTGGTCGAACAGCCGGCTGCTGGGCACATCCCACGAGTCCGACCACCAGTCGCGGCCGGGGAACCATGTCGAGGGAACCAAGCTGCGCGCCATGCCTGTCTACTAGCGCTGCACGTGTAGTTTAGGCTTCGCCTCGTGCGCCCTGCACACGCAGAACCGGACACTTCGTGTGAGCAAGGGAATGACACTGCCTGTTTTCAAGTACATCTCTGCGTCCCGTGTGCCGTCATATAAAGAAACTCGGCGACAGACACTGGTACACCCAAATTCTGGAAACACTGTGGTCTCTACCGCACGGCGTATCACTAGGAGTCACCTTGACTACCGCGCGGGTCCAAGCCCACAGGGGAGGATGAGCCCAGCCGTGTGTGTTTCGTGTGCCCGAAGCGAACCCTAGCTCGGTCTCCAGTGGGAGCGAGACAAAGCGCCGCAAGACTGGGTCCAGAGGAAGGCGCTTATTATATACGACTACCTTCGCGGTGTCTAACTGTTACTTGTTGTGTATTTATGTTTGTCGTCCTACTTCGCCTGTGGAGTGCATAGCAAACCAAAGCACGTCAACAAACTCGTCCAATAGCGTGTCATATGAATAAACGATAGTAAAGTTATTATTGCCACAAGGAATGTTAATAAACATTCGTTGTATCTGAAATCAAGGCTTTGTTGGTACTTAGTGAGTATTAATGCTCACTAAGTACCAGCGAAGCCTTGCTTTCAGATACCCCTGGTCAATGATGAAGCAAATATGTTGAAATACTTTAGGACATAATTACATAACCACTGAAACGCAGTTTTCATCTGTCACCTAGCTTAGTCGGTATAAAAAGTATATATATTTTTTATTGTCACGAGTATCGGTCGCAGGGAGGTAAATTTTGAGCGCCTGGCCCAGCTATATGAGTTCGCCTGTGTGGAAACAAACCAAGTTTCACATCATTCCTACCTAGCTGGCAATACGTTTGTAAAGCCAATATGCAGAAATTGAGTTTTGACCGGCTCCTGGTACAAATGAGTACCAATTTACTTTGTCGTACATTTGATGCAAACATGCTACGACTTCTCTAGATGACAATACCATTAAGTACAATTATCTGCCTGTGTATATTTTCCTGTTCCAAATTGTCATGAAATACTCACTTCCTTGCCTAAACCCGCATACCCCCCAAAAAAGTTAAACGTTATTTTGTTGCTTTTCATTCTAAAATTCCGAATTCTATTGACGCGAACATTGTCAATAGAATGACATCACAGAACAAAACAACGTACACCAATGTCACAGATGTATGGAGCTGACGCAAGTGCAACAAGAATCAGCAAGCCAGAGTACAGATGCGAGAAACGTTCACTTGACGCATGCGCCAAACGTCTCAAAGAGTTAGTCGGCTTTGGCAAGAGAGGAGCATATGCTTGCTGTCGTGACCTAGTGGTTAGAGCCACGGCCGATCGATTAAAACGTGCCTGTGCGTTTTTATCCAGCAGCCGTGGTGTACTGAGCTGCTGTGTTCGAAGGCAGAGGTTCAATTCCACTGTCGGTCACGAATTTCTTTCTATTACATAGGATCGAAACGAGGCGAGACAAGAAATATACCTACCGAAAAATGCCTGGAATGAGGCAAACAATGCTTGTCATTAAGATCAAAGCCTCGTGTTCAAGAATTGGAGCTCGCAGTCAAAGAACGCGTTTTTGCGGCACGCTTATAGACAAGTATTTATTTTTCTTTAAAAAAAACTTCTGTCAATTTTCTTGTAAAACCGACCACACACAAGCATGCCTCATTAAATATAGGGGCACACCCGCAGCTGCGAAACTGGTGTGCAAAATGTGAATAGCCTGCGGGCCGCAATGATTTCTTAGCCTCTTTAATGTCGTGTTTAAACATCGTCCAGTATGCCCAATATAAAATTTACACATGTCATCGGAATAGAGAAACCCCCCTCCCCCCCCCCCCCCTCAGAAAAGCAGTGTAAAGGGACAGGCGATAAGTTGCACATGTTTTTCAAAAAATAAACGCAGTCAGTGAAAGTATTTACGCGATGATCTTGCCCTTTCATAATGTCGCCTTCGTGATTGTTTGTCCAAATACTCCTGGATGGCATTCCATGGACAAAACGTGGGCCCCTTGGTCACGAAAAGCTAAGTTTTGCCCACAGAGGCGCCTCACAATAAGTAGTATAGCGAAATATTTGCATACGCGTAGTGCCGTACAACAAGAAGGGGGGGGGGGGGGGGGGGATTGCACTGATTTCTTGGCGTCATAATCGATAGAGGGTTGCCTGGGAGCTGAGCCTCGAGTCTCGCATTTGACAAAGACCTGCGTCACATCACTGCTAAGCTAAATCAATGAAACAGTTTTACTTATGTCGTGTATTACCGTACGCAGCCGCGTTTGGCGGCAAGCTAAATATTTCTGTCCAGCAAAAATCAAGATATGCAAGGCAGCGGACCGTATTTCCTACGTGTTTATGTTTATGCCATGTTTATGTGATGTTGTGTGTTGCCGCCGCACCTCTGACAGCCGCGCGCGCTATCTCCAAACTGCGTCCTCAACGGTTACTCTATTGTCAAACATTCATCACCTCTGGCGTAAAAATAATCTCGACGAGAGGGTTCTATGGAGCCGAGAAAACCGAACAAAAGACGAGGATAGATGCGAGTGGCCGTTGACTCATGCTCAGAACAGCCACAGGTGACAGAGTGTCTGCGAGGAGGGAGGCTGCTGCTGGAAAAAGCCCCGAGCCCGAAAAAACACGGCACGAAGTTCGACGCGACGTTGGCCGCGGGGCGTGCTACGTGGGCGTCGAAGGGAAACGCGCTACCTCAAGCCGTTCGGTGCACTTCGCTTGAACCGCATGCTGCTGACGGATGAGTGCAGGAACCTGGGGCTGGGATAATGTAACGATTATATTCTACAGATGCTTTATACATTGCAGTCAGTGCAAATGTAACCATGCGTTTTCCCAGCGTAAAACGTTGTTCATGCACCCAGATAATACAACGACAGAGATAGAAGCTCATGTGATTAAAGGTTCGAAAGATAATGTTGTAATCAGTTCCTTAACTTCACAGATAAAGAAATTCAATTTCTTGCAGTGAATGTGTAAACACTGATATCTACGCGTGGATAAGGATGCGGCGATTGCTTTTTCTTTTTTTCGTGTGTTGTTTCGGCAACCACGCATGTCTAGCCCCGTTGGTTATCTGTGCGTAAAAGGCAAGGCGTGTCAATTAATGTCCCACATTTGTTAGTCAATTAACGACGTCTCTCTGTGCTCCTGCGTGTCTTGTCTCGTGTAGCAGCACGGTTTTCTTCTTGTCATGAACCAACTATAGTCCGACAGTCAATCCTCGCGCTATTGTACACTTTGCATTATTTTAGGCATATATTGAGGCATCTCGCATGCTTTTCCCGTCTTTAGCGCTGCGCTCGCGGTACTTTGAGGTGACGAATGCATGCCCGTATCAGCGTGACACAGCGTTTCCGACAGGAAGGTAGAGAACGCGCGGTGTTAAAGAAAGAAAATGCAGGCAAGATATATGACGATTGTTGTTTGGGACAAGCTAAGCCTCAAAGGGCGCAAAATATTCTTGCACTATACTTATTCTCTCTTTTCGCGCTTCGTGAATGGTACGTCAGTGGGTTGTCAATAGTGACTAGGGGGACGATGTGGTGGTCTACGTCATCATTAAGATCGTCCATCGTGACTGCTGTACGATAAGGAACGGACATAATCGATGTAAATGAACCCTTACATTATACAGGTCCTGCCACTGCCAGTACACACTACTAAGTAAACGGGCGTGATAAGAGTTTAACAGACAACTCCAGTGGAGTTTCTGCATAATTTTTTGCTTCTGGCTCATATCGTAATGCGGCCGCCGCAGCAGGGAGTCGAGGCCGCGACCTCAGCAGCAAAACACCCCCACAGCCACTGCCGGCAAAGACACAGCGAGAATGGCCCATGGTAAGCGACACAAAAGAGTCAGGTGCGGTCATATTGGTACGTCGTGTCCGTGGACAGGTTTGTCTTCAGCCATTGCTGTGTGATTTCTTACAGCGAAGCTGTATATTGCTAGGTTCTGGCGGATCGCGTCCCCGGACAAAACGACGCCTACAACAACAAAGTGGGCTGATTCTAGTGATTGTGCAGAAAGGGTCCAAGCTCAATGGCACATACTCCTGTGGGCTCGGGGACCTGTAACGCGCCCTTGAACTACCCTTGTCACGCGTGGGACCCAAAGAGACAAAAGCTGCACTGGAGCGATGAACGCTGTTGCCCAAACGCTAGTCTATGACGATGTCTGTCGAAACGTCAATGATAAAACGTAATAGTCTACCGACCAATAGGTGTGTCTCATTCTCTCTTGACAAAGCCATTTCCCTAGCGACGTCATCAGTTGCCCCTTGGACTCGGTATGGGTAAGACCCGTGTCGCTCGCTCCGAAGAGGACGAGCGCGCTTCAAGGAGCGCCGGATGGATGCGAAAGCGACGAGAAGCCGAACGCACAGAGGCCCAACGTGCTGCGGCCGCTGTCGCAAGGTGGTGTGAATCTAGTCGCCTAAACTCGCTTTCACTCGCACATACAGCATACAGCACACAGCGACGCAACGAAGCTATAGATGTGTTGTGTCTTTTCAACCATTTAACATAACCACCAAAATATAAATAAACAAAGCCAACAGTTCTTTCTTCCCTCTTCACATAGTGCAAGGGCTCTGAATTTGTTTCTTGTTTGTTTTTGTTTTGTTTTGTTTTGCTTGTGCGCGATAAAGCTGTGAAATAAGGAACATTTTGCTTTCTAACAGCACTGGCACATCCACGTATTATGCGCAGCTCTGAGTGCCAGTTGTCTTATCTTGTGCAGGTTAATAATGCCTTCTCTGTTTCGCGACTATTTTTACTGTTTTGTTCTATTTCTGTTTCCTTGTTTATGTTTTGGTGTTCTCGGTCCTACCGCCACTTACCTAATTGGAACTCCGCATCGATTTCTGTCGATGCCAGACGATGATGCATTTCATTGCTTCGTGGACTGTGCAAATGCACTCTAACGCCCAAACTAAGCGTCCGAGTTAGATTACGGCGATGTCATACACACACTGGAAAATTCAGGAAGGGAAAACCCCCTTTAATTAGATTTCTGCTGTTATCACTACATTTCAATCCGATATTACCTCATTAGGCAAGGTTAAGCGGCAACATGCATAAAGTCAGCGATGTTGTCCTTTCATGGTGGCTAACAGCCTCAAGGCATCTGCGATGACGGTAAGGTTAAGGCGTGGTTTTCCTTCTGCCACGTAGTATTCCGTGCTGCATACTTCAAAGTATCAATTAAGCAGCTTGGCGAGTAGTTAGAGCTGAGCTGTAAATAATATCGGAGATAATTTGCCCCTTCATTTACAGTAAGAGAAAGTAAAGATCCCATGCAACTATACTGACAGCAACGATTTCAGGCCGTAACACGCAAGGCATGAATTTCTGACTGTTATTCCCGCAGAGGCGTATAGCAAAGCTTTGTGAATGACGCCGAGCGGGCTATTCAGCTATAGTCTGTCATCGCGCCTTCTCTTTAACATTACTTCAACAGACATGCCTCGGTTAAGTGTGGCACGTCAATCACTGTTTAGCAAAGCGTTATTCTGAGCAATATCGGCCAGCTAGCGTGTGAGCGGTGTTTATGAAATAGTTTTCAACAGCCGTGGAATGTGCAAGAACTTTGTATGTGCATGCAGCAGACCGAAGAACCTGAGCACACTTCAAGCGACAGGTTCGCGATGGACGCCGGTGCTCGGGAGGCCGAATTACGAGGAGCCACAGATCACTTAACTCTTCGACGCTTCAAATTCCGCCACGCTGCCTGACGACAGCTCAGTCGGAGACATGGCAGCAGCCCCGAATAGCACTGTCAACGACCGCACATGCTTCTCGTCTGGCGTGCGTGCAGCGTCACTTACCGCGCAATTCTTCGCACACGGCTACCGCATTGACGACCAGTACAGATGATAAGGAAAGACAGCTCAACTCACGATGCGTTTTGTGGACGCGGCTTGCTGCTCACACCGTGGCAATATCCTCCGCACGCGCTGCAGCACTGCCGATGAGCCTTCGATGATGGGGCGGGGACCGTGGCCGCAGACGACGCGCGCGCCGACGCCAAAATCGCGTCGTTCGCCGAACTTGGCCCGGGCCCGAACCCTTCTCCGTTGCCGCCGGTGAGAGGAGGAATGGAAAAAAGAGGAGGTTGGCGGGGATGGGGGCTGACTCGCGTTTGTTGCGCAATAGTTGCGTGCAACGAAGCGCAAGACGGGCGAGTGTTGCATAATTACTGGACACGCTTTGGGAATGTTGCCGCGGCTGCTCTGTGCTCGAATTTCGTGCGGAGCTCGAATTCGGCACCGGTTTTGTCGAACACGTCGTGTCCAACGGCGGCGCTCACATGAAAAAAAAAAAAAAAAAAAAGCCGTAGCACAGTGAGGTCGATGACCGGAATTCCAGTGCTTTTCCATCGCTTTAGGAGACGCTTGTCACTTGCCGGCGCCTTCGTGGCTGCTGCCGTGATTGACTGGGCCCTCATTCTAACGAACGCGTTTCCTCTTGCGAGTGCCTTTCTGAATATAGGTTCGAAATCTCTCGCTTCCTGATTGCTCGGTACGTGATCGCGGACTTCGCATAATAGCGAGTCGGGCGATCTTCCGACCAGTTAGTAGCTCATGCGTTACGTACATTTACGTGAATTTAATTGGGGAGTTTGACGGTACATCCAGAAACTGTACAGTTGTTTACGAGGGACGCGGGTAGTAGAGGGCTCCGGTCTAATTCTGACCATCTTGGGTTTTTTGAACGTGTACCAGAAGTACGGTATGCGAGCGTTTTTTTTTTTTTTTTTTAATTTTGCGTTCCACTATCTAAGGAATGCGGCTCCCGCGATTAGGAGTCGAACCCGTGACCTCGTACTCGACAGCACAACGCAATAGCCAGTGAGCCACCACGGCGGGCACTCGCTACATTTACGCGATACTCGGACTGCGTGGCTGCCGGCACTTTTTGCCCCACTGGTGAGCGCTGGGTGATCGCTGACGGGCAGAATGCAGTCACAATGCAACACAAGGGCTCTCGCTTTCATGCAATAGAAAAATGCATCAGCTTGGCGTCCCCAGCGCCCACCGGTGGCACAAAAAGTGCCGGCAGCATCGCGTTTCAATTGCTGAGTACTGTGCACATGGCGGGTACTGCCTGTCCTGAAGTGTGATGGTCGCAGTCAGCCGCCCAGAGCTCGTAAGTAAGGACTGGCAATTGCGAGCGAAGAAGTAAAGAGGATGACGGTATCCATTAGGGGAGAGGGGGGGGGGGGGCGGTCGCCGAATGATAGGAGGGGAACCTCGTAGACGGCGGATTTGGATTGAGGGAGGATGTTTGCGTCGCTGTGGATGATGCGTGTGGATGATGCGTGGGGGCAGCATGGCAAAGTTGCGCTGGGCTCCTCTGCTTCGTTTCGAGGCCGTGGGGCCCGTATTTGCACATCCGGGGATGAGGACCCAGAGGCAGGCTTGCCCTCTCGATGCTGCGGGCATGCGTGCGGTGACCTGGGAATCAGACGATTCGAACAGGTGAGCGCGGGTCGCTTTGTATTGGTTCTGTGATTTTGCGTGGGATCAAGTGCGTGAGTTGTATGCAAGATGCCGGCGGACGGCGATGGAATCGTTGAGTACGATGGAGACAGAGGGTGGAGTCCGAGAGAGTCCGAATGACTTACGACGCCATGCTGCGGATACATCGAAAGGAGAGCGGCTGTGCGCATGGTATGACAGGGGCGATCTGTGGTCGTTTCCCTGCCTCACACATCGTATGTATGTTCGATGTGGATGTCAGGCAGTTTAGAGTATAATAAGCCATCTGTTCGCACATCCGTATGAATTTAAATGTATATGCATGCATGTGTTAAGACATAGCTTATATCGAAAGTTGGGAGTGTGTGGCACTGGTAAAAATTGCCTCACGGGGCTGGGATGAGCTCGAACCTGACGGCGTAGTTGGGTGATAATGGATGTTCTCGCTCAAGAGTGCACGAAGAGACAGATTTCGTGACGGCGTCTGTGGATGGTGACTCGTTGATCTACAGTATTGTGGATGGTGACTCGTTGATCTACAGTATTGTCAAAAACTATTTCGAACAGACGGCGTGTGCTGGCATTAATGGGAAGACTCATGGTCAACTTACTGCCTTTACTATATGGCCTAAAGTGCAAGCGACGGGAAAGACCGAGACAGAGCAAGCGCTTGTCTTGTCCTGGTCTTCCTCGTGTGTTTTGCCTGCGCTATAAGCCATGATTATCTGCAATCTGGCCCAGTCGTGCGCCTGTTCCTGGCGCTTTTACCATGCCACAAAGTGGCGCTGTATGGTGCATTTACCTATTTGCCCAAATAAAGCGTCGGATCGTGATACGCCGCTTTGCTCGAGTTTATTATGTGGGGATCGCCGCTGCTGGCTGTAAAGTGCGTTCGAGGTTCTTAAAACACAGAATATTAGGATGACCGTTTTCTTCAGTAGTGCCTTTTTTTTAATGCTCGGGGTGAAAAATTAAATACGAGTTTCAATGCGTCAGAAAAACTAATGGGCTATGGCATACGCCACATCAGGAGGCTCGGAATAAATTTCTACCACCTGGTGTTATTTAACATGCACTTAAATCTAAGCATACCAGAGTGTCTGCGTGCCGCTCGCAATGCGGCCGAAGCCGCCGCGGTTTCTAAGGAGCAGAGAGCCACAGCCACAGATCGATCCACCGCGGTGGGTCAAATAACTGGAGGTACTAATCAGAAAATAATGATAACAATTCCAAATTTCAACCTTTGTGCCCGAAAATGTAAAACCGCTGATGATAACGGGAGACAATTGAAGCCTATCGTCAGCAGAATTCATAAGCGCGGTTTCGTAACCACAAGTCAGACATTACGTCCGGGGATGCTGTTCTGGACACCGTCAGATTTCGCCATATTGCCAAATTCTGTAATGGCGACAATTTGAGCCAATCAGAGAAGCCGTAGCCGTCCTGACAAGCTGACATTATGGATGAACTTGTCGACGTCACAGCTGTGCGACGCAGACTTGAAGGCGCACTCGAGAAGGCCGAGTTACTGGGCTCCGGGTATCGTTTACATCTCTCGAATGTTTCCCTCAAAGTGCAGATGGCGTACGCGACCAAAGCAATGCAATATGACTGCCCGAAAGAAGAGAGAGAGAGACCCGCTGATTTTTCAGCAACCATCGCGTCTTTGGAAACACTGCCAAGAGGAATACTTCAGGTCTCTATGACAAGGTTGTCGAATGCCATATTTAGAATCCTCACCGAATTGTTCTTTTGCGGAGGAGATGATACCACAGAACATTTCTTCATTCCTATTCAACTCCTTTCTAATTTGCAAGAAATATACCTTACGAAACACCGTTCCACCTTCTTGGATTAGATATAACTGTTCGGAATTTACTATCCCTGGGTGCCTCCACTCCTGATCACAGTGATGGGAAGGTTTGCACTGCCTCAGGATTTTCTTTTAGATGCTATGCGATTTAATTTCTACATTCTAAATTGTATGTTATACGCCTGTACTCGCCAGATTTAGTTTTGGTTTGTGTTTTCGTTGTTTTTATCTGTTCTGACTCTACCTTCATTTTCAATAACATATTCTTGCAAAGTTCTGGTTCTTTTGTTTTTAAGACACCTATTCTAAACAGGCGGTTAATTTCTTTCGCATGTTATATAGTGCATTCAATTATCTTGACTTCGCTAACACCTGGCCGATTTATCCAGAGTGAAAGGTGCGCCAAGAATCAGGTATGTGCCATTGATCTACATCTATTGATTGGTACATGCTCCTCCTTGTTGGTTTTTCCATAATGTTTTCCCTCCTCCTCCTTTGTGAGGGGCTTTTGCCACCGTATTGATGACCTCTCCTTGGCTATACGCAATATTCATCCCATCGACACGTATACATACATAAGCTCGTAATGTTGGTCGAGAGACTACGTGGCTTCAAACGTACACTGGTGCAAGCTAGTGCAAGCGCCGGCCCGCAGGTTGTTGGCCGCCCGGGCGACGACTAAAGGACGACGCGCGTCGCTACGGTCGCCCGCGTGTCTCTTCAGAATAGAAAAGAAACAGAAAAGGAAAGAAGGGAAGAGCCTCTTGAAAAGATAGACACAAGGCAAACACATAAGTAAAGGTGTTCATCGCTTGGCTGCGAGCCTGGCGTCGCAAGCGCGCACGCCGTGCGTCACCGGGCTGCAAATAGCGGCGCTAGCTTCCACCGACTGGGTTGCGTGCGACAGTCGGATGCATGCAGCGCCACGGTGGCTCGGATCGGAGAGCGCGTTTCAAAATGGAGCCGTTTCCGGATTCCGATGGGACCTTGATTCGCGTGCATGGCTGTCTTTCGTGTACAGTGCTTTTATATAGTATGTCGTCTTCTGACTCGTCCGTGTCTTTTGCTCTGTTTTTAATAACGACAACGGCGGCACGATGGCGGTGGTGGCACGACAGCGACGGCTGTGTGGCAGCGACAACACGGTGATAACGAAGGCATCAGGACGACTACAACACAAGAACGGCACTGAAAGCCGCGGTGCATCCACTACACTTAAGTGGTTCACTCAAGCACCTCGTTAATTAATTGTACGTAATTCCACTTAATTGTGCCATGAATTAGCTCGTCTTGACGCATAATTATGGCCATAATATTACCATAACGTACGACCTTGAAATTTTGCAAACTTGATTTTTAGTTTTTCAACTCCCTCTCTCTGCTATATATATTATCTACCTGCCCATGTTCTACCTTGGCCTACCCATCGGCACTATTTAATGCGTGCATTTTTACTCGGCGGGGTGCTGCTGAGTACGAGGTTGAGAGTTCGATTTCAATGGGACGGCCACATTCGTATGGAAGCGTAATGCAAAAACCATTGTGTACCGTGCATTGTATGCATATTATGGAACCCCGGGTAGTCGAAATTATTCCAGAGTTCCCCCACTACGGCGTCCCTCAAACCCTCTATGCAGTTTCGGGGCGCTGAAGACCAGAATTTAAGTGTGCATTTTGAGCGTTACAATAAAGTGTGTCGCTAGCTCAAACTTGGTTTCCTCATGGATTCTTGCTTCGAACAGTGAAATGTAGACGAAGAAGGGAACACGTACAGCAAGAACTGGCGTACAGTTCCAAAGACATTTAAGAAAGCTTGACAGGAGTGAAACCCCGTGGATCGGTTCATGTTCAGCGCAATGAGTCGCTAAAAAAATTGGCCTCTAATCCATGCTGTGAAGGTGGTTGCACAACGAAGCTGTAAACGACAACTAGAACGATTGCCCATTGCGACGTAGCTTAAAATTATTCATATGGAGACATTATTATTAGCCTACAGCGTTGCGCCGCTACTTCGTGCACCTACAACGAGTGGACCAGTGAAGGGAAATGCACTTAACCACACTTTCGCCGCGCCTCCTATACACGCTGCTCTTCAGGAGTCCTCACGATACCTGGCCTTCCCATACTACTGTCACAACACAGATCAGTTGCTAGGCGGTTTCTTCTTCTGCATACCACATCGTAGTTACGTCACTCCCTGCTTCGTATGTCACAGTTGCCGTTTCCCGGCAACTGCAGCTTATGCAACCGTACTCTTTACCGGGAAACGCTTGCGGCGTACGCTATGCGCGGAAGCGAGCTTTCTGGTGGAAAGCGAGCTTTCCGCGCCGCCGCTGCCGCGCATGCGCGGAAGCGAGCGCCATCTGCTGGTGCTGCAAGGAACCCAGCGGCGCACGCGGCGTTCGCCTCCCGAGTTTTCGCATACGCACACGACAGACCCATTGTGAGGTGAGCTTACGGCTTCGCTGCATAACTGTTGCTACGAAGAGCAGTCGTGAGTTGCGCCAATGGGCTGAACATGTCTGTTCACTCGTCGATTTCGTAACAATGGCGTCACAGTGCCGAGGCTCATGAAGCTTGCGATGATCAGATGATCACTCCATCTTCCGGAACGAGGCTCGGTACTGCATATTCACTACATCGCATGCCGTGTTGCAGTGAAGACGTCAAGCGAAGCTAGTTTAAGAAACAGAGATCATTATTTGGGAACAGTTACAACGCGGTAGGAAACGCATGCACAACCATCCCCTGTGTAGTAAAGATGGGCAAAACGGCTTACTTCAGTGAGCGGCTCGGAACGGCTCAGCTCACTGAAATGAACCGGTTCATTTGAACGGCTCACCAGTTCACTTAAACGTGTAACCTGTGTTATGCATATTCTATAGCTATCTGTCTTTGAAAGAAAACTATATATCCATAATTTACTCAATTGTTCTCAATTGTTCTCAATTGTTCAAATTGTTCTCATAATTTACTCAACTGTTACTCAATTGGTCTCAGTGATATATACTTTCGCATCTATTCTAGATAAATCCGGGCAAATTTATGTTATTTTTTTGGACTTCAAGAAAGCCTTTGCTTTAGTTCCTCATGCTAAACTCATTTTCAAACTTAAACATATCGGCCTTCCAAGTTTTATTGTGGATTGGATTTCCGCTTACTTATCTAATCGCACACAGTTCGTTAATATAAACGGTTACTCCTCATCCAAACTTCCGGTTACATCAGGTGTTCCTCAGGGAAGTGTTTTAGGACCATTGCTTTCTTTAATATATATTAATGACATTGTTAATGTTATCCCTGAACCTGTCGAAATAAGGCTATTCGCTGACGATTGTGTTATGTTTAAGAAAATTGATAGCGTAGACGATCAGGTGCTTCTAAACAAATGCGTGAGTAACGTTTATCAATGGTGCAACGACCCGCCGGGGTGGCTCAGTCAGCTAAGGCGTTGCGCTGCTGAGCACGAGGTCGCGGGATCGAATCCCGGCCCCGGCGGCCGCATTTCGATGGAGGCGAAATGCGAAAACGCCCGTGTGCTTGCGTTGTAGTGCACGCTAAAGAAGCTTGACGATCCAACAAGCAAACTCATTTTACCACCAATCTTGCGTTTCGTAAATTAAGGACGCTACACATGGTACATGTATATACTGTATATGATATTAAAATTCGAAAGTACGCTACGCACAATATGACAATTCCCCAGTACAACACGGGGAATGCGGGAGATGGAAATTCAAGACGATGACCCCTCCCCCCCCCCACCTGGTCAAAATTAATCCGGAGCCCTCCACTACGGCGTGCCTCATAATCAGAACTGGTTTTGGCACGTAAAACCCCAGAAAGAAGAAGAAAGAAGAATCAATGGTGCAACGAATGGGGTATGAAGCTAAACTCTGAAAAAACAGTGTACATGAATGTAACCAGAAAGAAAAATTACTTCTCGTTTCCATATATGCTATCATCTCACCTACTCAAAGAAGTCAGCGAATATAGGTACCTTGGCGTAACAATAACAAAGAATCTCAGTTGGAATAACCACGTATCTAACATATGCGCATCCGCCTTCCGCAAGCTATGCTTCCTCAGATATAAACTTCGACAAGCCCCTCCATCCGTCAAGCTGTTGGCCTATAATTCAATCATTAGACCTGCCCTCGAATATGCATGTATTATTTGGGACCCACACACTAAGAAAAACATTGATGCTCTAGAAATGATTCAACGTAAATCCATTCGGTTTATCTTTTCTAAATACCGCATGACGGACTCCCCAACTCTTATGATGCAACAAAATAATATCCAGGAACTTAAGCTCCGTCGCAAAATTCTGAGATTAAAGTTTCTTTTTCACTTGAAAAACAACCATCTCGCATTAGACCCTGCTCCGTACATCAACCTCTGATGTCATGACTGACTCGAAATCGTCATGCTGAATCGCTAACACCATTTAGAACACGTACTAATACATTCAAGTATTCATTTTTTCCGCAAACCATTACAGAGTGGAACGCTTTGCCGCTATCTATGCTACAGCACAGTGACTTATTCGACGCATTAACGTCATAATGTGACGTGCTTTCTTTTGTTTTCTTCTTGTTTTTTTTTTCCTTTTTCTTTCTTCCTTGTCGTGAACCATAGGACTGTTTTCCCTAAAGTTGCAATCTTTATAATTGTTTTCACGGCCATAGGGTGCTCATTGATGTGTAACGTTTATGTATATATTATGTTTTTTTCCTCTCTTCATGATCTGTAATGAATTTGTTCGATGTTTTTTTTTTTTTTTTTTTGCTTGTGTAAACCTTTGATACCCCTCCTGCATGGGCCCTAGCTTGGGCCTGCAGTACTTTGTAAAATAAAAAAAATAAAAATAATTTAATAACCGTGTTATTGGTCTTTTCGCTATATTTAGAGAATATTTTTACAAATATTAAATGCGTGAATTTTTAGTTGTAATGAATCTTTCTTTTCTGATATTGGGGATAAAATGCTTATGATTCTTGACAGGCAGAATGCGACGTACTTTTTTCAGAACAAGAATATGTAAGTTTATCGTCATTACAGAAGCTTGTCTGTTTTTGTGGTACTTTAAAATCAACTTTTGTCAAAATAAGAACACAAAATGATTGTATTTTCATGACTACACTAATTAGCACAAATGAAGACCAGGACGTAAACTGTACGTTCACTTGTTGTCATTAAAGACACGGAAGACCATCTTCGAAGTGTTATTGGACCAGCGCACGACGTGAGATCGGCGAGAGTCGTTCGGTGGCATCGGGTGCCGCACCATAGGACGCACAAAAAAACCAAAGGGACTGCTGCGCACACTACACACTGCGAGCGAGTACCAGTAGCGCGAGTCTGCCCACACCGGCCACCATTCGTCGGTCAGAAATCGAAACCTCGAAACCCAGCAGAAGACCCAGCTCTAATTAAATTAACTTATGGGGTTTTACGTGCCAAAACCACCATATGATTATGAGGCACGCCGTAGTGGGGGACCTCGGAAATTTGGACCACCTGGGGTTCTTTAACGTGCACCTAAATCTAAGTACACGGGTGTTTTCGCATTTCGCCCCATCGAAATGCGGCCGCCGTGGCCGGGATTCGATCCCGCGACCTCGTGCTCAGCAGCCCAACACCGTAGCCACTGAGCAACCACGGCGGGTAGACCCAGCTCTGACGGAACGGTTCGGCACGGCTCATTCAAGGAGAGAGAACCGGCTTCCTCACTCCGAAAGAACCGCCGCTCACTTACTGAACCACGGCTCAATCGCTCTTCAAAATTAAGACCCGGCTGGTTCCTGAGCGCTCGCTAGGAACGGTTCCTCAAGCTCACTGAACGAGAGAGAGCCCAGCCGGTTTCCTCTCTCCGAAAGAACCGCCGCTCACTTACTGAACCACGGCTCCCTCGCTCTTCAAAAGAGCGGCTCGCTCCTGAGCGCTCAGGAGCGAGCCGGAACTTTTGAAGAGCGAGGGAGCAGTGGTTCAGTAAGTGAGCGGCGGTTCTTTCGTTCTTCAGCCGAAGGCGAGGGGGGGGGGGTGAAGGCGACTCTTGCGAGGAAGGGCGGGAGGGCAGTTGCTTTCCCGTACCGCTAATAGATGGCGCGGAAGTCGCACACAGCATAAGGTGCCTCGATGCCAGCGCCGCCGTCGGCGGCGCTGGGCATCGAGGCACCCTAACTTAGCAGAAGACCCGGCTCTAACGGAACGCATCGGCACGGCTCTCTAAACGTGAGAGAACCGGCTCCCTTTCTTCAAAAGAACCGCCGCTCATTTTTACTGAACCACGGCTCACTCGCTCTCTAAAAAGAGCCGCTCACAAGATCCGGCTCGCTCCTCAGCGACCCATCTCTACTGTGTAGCCGCTACAAGATTCGTGACGTCATAAGCACACCGCTCAGAACCGGAGCGATTACCCGCAGACGAAGTTGTGTGAGGGCTCCGGCACTTTGTAGGCATGATGTAGCTCATAGGCGCCGACTACAGGGGGCTCCGGGGCTCGAGCCCCTTCCGGAGTTTTCCGGGGGGTGCCCCCGGCAATGCCCAAGCCCCCCCCCCCCCCCCCCCGCTCCTAAAATGTCATTACCAGAGTCTAGCTGTTACCCAAATAATTTATGCTTTCTTTTGAGTTGCCTCTACCTTTTTGCTTAAGAAGCTAATGTGGATAAAAGCTAATTGCATCATTGTTGGCGTGGACGTGCACGGCTCTTATGCAGACTTTCGATTTATTTTTGAAGATGCTGACAAGAGGAAAACAAGCGCATCAGAAGCACCAACGGCGGCTACCTCATCCGCATTTTTTCACTTCAACATGTTATTTTAATTCTTAGTGTGAACACCACGCACAGACACATTATATTTCAATGTGTACACAGAACAAACTTTATTATATTTTGAAAGAGGAAGAGGAAGCCAACTAACAATTATTCCTAATGATATGGATAGGCTATGTCTAGAGAATCAATATGTTGCTGTATGTTGAACTCGCTACAGATTGCTTTGCACACTTTATTGACACTGAAAAGGACCTGCAGACTTCAGTGATCGAGTCTTTTATCAACGGTGTGTGAAATGCACGTGAATGATATGTGTCTCAGCATTGCTTCTCTTTCCAGTAGGTAATGCTAGCGACTCACGAAAAAAAAAAACTTATGATAATTTACAACATTTATTTGGGATGGAAACATCGCAACGTGCATGCAGATGTCATAAATATGTATAATTACGTATAATTAACTTAGTAAGCGCAGTGAGGCCAAGCCGGATTCACTCGAAATCAGAATAAATAGCAGTCATGCGCAGAAGAGCTTTTACTCGAACTCAGAATAATAAAAAAAATCTGCAGTTTCGCCGGAAAGGCGAAGCAGTATTAGTGATAGCGATGTATAAGACAATCACACGAATATTCTTCCCGTATATATGAGTGTAAGAGCCGCACCCCCAAAATGAAAGCAAATATTTTTTCAAAACACAACCGAGAAGCAATCGCGTTCAGCGCTGATTCTGATCGCGCTCCACTGCGAAATTTTCCCGCGCAGCGTACTTTCGCGCGTCGCAACTATATATAAAAAAAGAAGTCGGTTACAACTTAAGAAGACAGGAGAGGCGCCCCTCCCTGATCACTGAAGCGCAGCAGCCAATTTCCACCGCGACTAAAGAAATAGACCCGCTGGCGTGACTCGGCTCAGCTCGAAGCGCGGGCTGCCAAGTCCTCTGTCGGCGGGGTCATGGGCCGCCCGGCTCATGATGTCCGTCTAGAGTGCGCGCCCATTGGTGGATGCTCGTGAGCATCCGCTTTTGAGGGGCAAATGTCGCTGCCTTCTAAGTTGTACGCGACTATAGATGGCGAGAGGAGGCGATCGCGGAGGTTTACGGCGGCTTTTATACTCATAGTTGGAAAAATTAGATAAAATGGTCTGGTCCCAGGTAAGGCTCGTCGAAATTGCGGCAAAAAAGTGCGACCCTCACACGAGTATGTACATTGGTTATATCGTCTATATGAATTGTAGTAACATTTACTTACTAATTAAAATAACAAACATCGTGCAATGCACCGACCATGTAAGCCTGTAAATATCCCGCTGGATGACCACGAGCAGTCGCTATCACAACGCTGGCATTATGAAGAACGCCGGCAGCGGGGGCGAACGGTTCGTACAGGCATTCAATTCATCATCATCATCATCTACATATTTTTATGTCCATTACAGGAGGGCCTTTATCAGCTATCTCCAATTACCCCTGTCTCTTAACTTAGGCCATGAGATCTGCAACACTTGGGGCACGGAAAAGCAGCCTAAGAAGGAAGACAGCGCGCATGAAGTTAGCAGCCATCCCTGCTCGCCCTTGATCATTGCACCCCCCAACGAATGCCAACAATTGGATTCGGCACGCGGGCCGCGTAAGCGTCAACCGCGCACAGTCATTCGCAGCTGCGGCAGGGCTAGATGAGAAGACGCGTGCCCTCCTCCCCATGCGCGCATTTGATCACGTGACCTCAAACTAACCCGAATATTGACCGCGTGGGAAGATAATTTCAACCAAGCCACCATCCTTTTCAGCTCAGTGTTACGCGCTTTTTCTCGCACCCACAGTGTATGGGTTGCTCACTCGTATGACTTTTGGACTTTATACGGAATATCACGGCGACGACGAAAGCGAAAGTTTGCCTGGAGTGTCGATACAATTGTTGTCGCAATAAAATGCGAAATAGAAAACGGGCGTCGAGCTCGCTTCTACCGTGGCTGCGGACATTGCAATGTGCACCGGCTACAAACACAGCATGAGCACCAACCACAAAACCAACAGTGGGCACCTCGCTTATCGGTACGCCAGAACCCGTCTGACGCTGAAAAGGAAGCGCATTTTCCCCCTTATAAGCACCAGCGGAAACATCACACTAGGCGCGCGGGGAGACAGCGCATGCGAAGGGACCAGCCATCTCAGATGGCCCAAGCTTGGACTCGGCGCAGATTCAAAAATGAAGCGCGTGACCCACATATGTATGGCAGATACAGGAAAAGTAGAAGTTCAGGACCCGTGTGTTCTAGCCGCTAGGCGAAAGCAGACTCCACGCCGCTATCAAGAAGGTTCCTCAGCTCACGTGTTTCCATCAGCGAGTAACATGTACTGCCAGAGGTTTTATGAAGTACTTGACACAGTGCTGTCTTCGTTAAACAACAGGTATCCACCTGATATGTGGCAGAATAAGTCCCACATTGAGCAGCTAGCATAGGGAAGGAAGACAAAGCATATATAACATAGTTTTACGGTGAAGACCTTGAACCAGGACGCCTGATTTTGCACAGAGATATGCTGATTGACATTTCAAGCCAGCAAAGGTCGGCATCATTGCACACATTTGGGGACGTCGTGCACATGTTTACGGGGGGAGGGGGGGGGGGGGGCAAGGGCGAACACCTGCGCAACCTTTTGCCGGAAATTGCCAATCTAAAAAATGTCACAGTTTCGCCCTAAGGGCGAAGCAATGAATGCGATAGCAACACAGCAATGTCATACGAAGTAAGGTGGGCGGCTTTGGTAGCAATATGAATTGTAGTAAACATGAGCTGATTAAGTAAGCAGGTGTGCTGCGGCGTAAGTAGACCGACATGAAGAGAGACTCGATGACCACGAGAAGGCGCGTGTGAAACGGTGGTGTTGATGAGAAGCGCTTCCCGTGGGCAGCGCGTGCGAAGGGACACACCTGTAGCTCTGCACTGCCGATCCGGACAGCATTGCATGTGTAGCGTGCGTTGGAAAATGTGGCCTGACTATTACCAACTGAATGAACAAGCGTGGTGTGAGCGCGCACAAACAAACATGAATAGATCACACTGAATGACTGCAGACAACGACTGTCAAAACGCTGGCAGCGAGCGTATATACGCCGCAGCGGGAAGGTACGTGCGGTCTATCGCTTCAACGGAAACTGAGCGGCGAATGCACGGCACATAAAGGTCAGAGCCGTGTGGAGATAAGAGACGGTGCGGGCGAGCGAGCGACGAGCGCGGTTGTTGGCAGAGTAGAAGTGCGCCCCCCCCCCCCCCCCCGCGCTCCCTCCGGCGCTGGCTTCCCGCTTCCTTGCTTGGGCGTGGGAGATTGAGTGCGTTCGCTCTCCGTGATAGCGCGCGTCCCCGCACGCTTCCGCTCGGGCATACGGCGCGCGGCGAAGATTTTATCTATAGGGAACCTCACGGCGACGGCGACGACGACGGCAGTAATCCAGTTGAAGTGTCCATATAATTGCTATCGCAATAAAAAATTGCGTTGGCCATACCGCTCTCGTCGAACACATCCGAGAGGCCCTTTCTTGCCTTCGGCGACTGAAAATGTACTTGCGGTCGACGACTGGCCAAAACCATTCGAACCATCTGGCAATTTCGCACGCCCACAAAGAACTCTCCCGCAAAATGAATTTGAATAATATTGCCGACGACTTCATTTCTAAATCAAGTGCCCGAACGAACACTTTTTCAATGTTGGTGAAATCTTTGCATCAGACAACGAACTGACGTATTTAATAGGAGAGAGAAACGCACCCACTTACAAGTCACAGCAAACCAGCGCTTAGAAAACAACGCAAAAAAGTTATACAAAGGCACGAAAATGGGGTCCATAACAGCGCAAGCAGAGTGAGGCCATATGGGTAAGAAAGGACGCTTGGTTGCGCTATTTGTAAAACTCCTTAGTCTATCTGTGCATTTTCCTTAGTAATTTTTATTCGTCGTATGCTGCATTTGCCTCTCAATAACACAAACCGCGTTGTTCCTGCATTTGCTATCGAGTCCTTTCGTGCTTTTCAGATATCGCTTTCTTATTTATTCATTTCTTAATATGTTTATTTATTCGGGCACCTGATGATTTTTACTCTATAATCCTTTATTCTGCCTCCGGAAAATAAACGAAACCAGTGGCATAAGGCATGCTTTGACATGTAATGAAACTATTGCGTTACGGAATCACATCATACTTATGCTAATAATTTGTCGTAAGTTGTGTTCAGAAATTGTTATATATCGTTTAATCTTTATATATGTTATGTCTTACCTTCTTAATAACTGACCTTTCGTCAGGAAAATATTTCTTGATTGTCTCTTTTGTATTAAAACATTTACAAGGCGTTACATGGCTTTTTTTTCATTAATGTGTATTTGTGCCGACGTAATGCGCACAAAACAAATATAACTCCCTAACGTGTTTAACTGAATCCGCTTGTCGCATGGCTCATTCGAGAGATGCCACTCTCTCATATACGGGTAATGTTTAAACATATATTATTCTTGCCTTCTCTCTCACTCTTTCTTTTCACGTCCCCCTTCCCATGTTTAGGGTAGTAAAACAGACAAAGTCTAGTTGACCTCCCTCTTGAGTAAATTGCTTATGCAAGCGCTACTGTGAGGTCTCGGTTGGGACGACGTTTATTCGGTCCGGCAGCTCGTCAGCGAACCAGCGGTGCACACCCGCGATGATGATGATCACATACACAGGCGAAGAGGAGGATAGGTAAAAATGTGAGGATGATGATTATAATATACATGTGAGGAAGATGTGCGTAATTAACGCCCACACTAATTTCCCTCCACGTGGAAACAGCCATCCTGTCCAGCCGTCAAGGTGTCGAGGCACGCCGCGTGAAGGGCTTCATGCGGGACACGTGGACAACCTCGGTATTGCGGCAACGGCGGTCTGTGGGAGCGTCAAGAGGAGTTAACGCGATATTTGACACTCGAAGTCTGTCCAAGGACTATGTACGGCCCGATGAACCGTGGCTGGAATTTTTACACAAACCATGGGTGCGAACAGGAGCAGGACCTCGTCACCAGGTTGAAAATATACAACGCGATGGCATTCGTCGTAAACATTTTTCCGGGCTTGTTGCCTGGCCTCTGTGTTCAGGTGAGCACGCCGGCGACAGTGGTCGAGTCGAGAAACGTACTCTTCGCACGATGATAGAGGTGAAGAATGAAACGTCCAGGAAGAAAGTAGGGGAGCGTCCATAAACGAGGTAAAATGGCGAGTAGCCACTTGTGCGCTGCACGGCCGTGTTATAGGCGAAAGTGACGAATGGTAGAAGGGCATCCCAGTTTTTGTGGTCTGGTTGAATATAAAAGGCGATCATGTCGGCAAGTGTGCGATGAAACCGCTCGGTCAGCCCATTAGTCTGAGGGTGATAGCTAGATGCTGTCTTGTGGTCGGTGCTGGAGGCTCGAAGAACTTCATTTAGCAGTTGTCAAAGGAAGGCCTTTCCACGGTCACTGAGCCCTATACGAGGAGCACCATGACGTAGAATAATGGCTTCAAGAACGACGTGAGCAACTTCAGAAGCAGAGCCAGTAAGCACAGTTGCTGTCTGAGCGTAGCGCGTCAGGTGGTCGACGGCAGTCGTCACTGTGGTCGTGCGCACCGTCAGCTGATGAGGCCAGTCCGCGGTACCAGCGTGTGTGACGGGGATCACTGCTCCTGCAAGGGGCGATGGCGAGCGGTTACCAGTAGGCTTGACGTGACGCTCCCTTGGGTGTTGTCGCCGCTGACGCGATTTCCCTGCGACGAAGGGCCGTCCTCGTCGTTGGCGGAACGCGAGCGTGCCAAGAAAAGCGTAGCGCCGCGCAAGACGGGCTGTGCGGCGACGATGGCCACCATATGACGCCAGAGTAGCGCGCGTCGTCTGTGTGGAAACAAAGCGCCGCATCAGCGGAGGTCTGTCTGCGGCGGCTGCTGTGAATCGCGCCCACGCGTCACCCCCGCGCTGCCTCTCGCGATCTCCAGGTCAGCGAGACAGTTGTGCCACACTTCGATCAATTCGCAATGTGCCGCACGAGACAGATTGTCCGCGCCAGCTACGCTACTCGCAGCGTTCTCTTACTAATATAAACCGTGTGCCTATATAATCATAACACAAAATATTGACACGCGAAATGAAAACACCTGTAGAGCTGCGCACAAATTTCGCATTGGGAAGTATCCTAATCGTCGGGGAATTTTTAACACGGGTTGCCACACAGCATTTTATACTTAAATAACTGCGTGTTGACCTTCTCCTTCTTTACAAGCGCTATACGAAATGTGTAAGAATGCTTGACCAATGTCCTCGAAGAACTCAATCTGAAACAATTAGGTTTACGCTTGGTGGAACAGGTATATACTATATGTGATGCGTTCGTTGATTACGACCTTTGCAGTAGATTACTTATTGTATATAATGCCGCGCGCGATCGTGCGCGAACTCACAAGATCGCAGGTTCGCAACCGCGAAAAAAAAGAAAAAAATATTAATTAAAAAATAAGCCTAACACATAAAAAAAAAGCTTGTGCAAACACAAACATATATATAAGGCTCGAAAGCACCACGCGCTTACTGGTGTCGCGCTTACTGGAAAGCACCACGGGCGTCTTACTGGTGTCCCGAGACAACCAGACTTGGCGCAGAAGTCATGTGGGCGGGCACAATGCGTGGATAACCTGCATGCTTTGGAAAACAAATTCCGGACAATATAAGTACTCGAAAGCAGCATACTCGCTCGAAACTTCAATTGTGGTTCTTCGATGTCGTACGAGATTGCTGTGTATTATGTCTTTCGGTGTTCTGTACTCTAAACTGGTATCTCCAAGGGGAATCACTTTCCCTTGCATCGTCACCATCAAATAACTGTGATCACGTAAAACAGCTGTTACAAGGGAATTACAATGTGAATTTTTGTTGTGCTGTTCTCAACTAATTGTTCACTGAGCCCGTCCTCCCTTTACAGCTACGGGACCTGAGTGTACGTGACTAAGGTAAAAAAAATTAAATCATAAAGGTGAGGCTGACACAATTAAAAAAAGAATATCTGTGAACAAGAAAATGCGCTACGCATGCGTTCGTAGGGCTTTCTTATGCACTCCAGATTTTTTTTTTTTTTTTTTTTGGCTTGGCGAGTTAAGAGGCGGAATCCCGGAAGTTTTCGTTCTTACGTGCTGTTTGTCACTGTCTGGCCACATTCGATAATAATATGTCCAACATAATTATTGGCTAGCGTCTGCTCTTACGAACAGTCTAGCGTAAGAACGTTTTTGTGGACACGGGCTCAGGTGTTTACGAGCATACAACCCTCGGATGGTTGTACTCGTATAGGACGCATACTTATCCCAAATAATTTGCCCAGAACAACAGTCCTTTAATACTTTCTACCATCCTTCGCCGTCACCTCTGTGCCTATACTAATCTTAAGTGGGCCACTTGGCTTCGATGGACGCCAAGGCGCCTGCTGTAAAGAAAGTATTTTTTGTATGTATCTCAATACCCACAGCGCCCGTAGGCATCACAGCGAGGGGGGGGGGGGGGAGAGAGAGAAGGAAACAAAGAACCAATCAATAAAGCAGGCAAACCTAAACATGTACCCGGAACACTTTCATAGTCGCACATACACACAAAAACACTATCTTACTTCAGTGGGCGTATAGAGTTTGAAAATACATCGTTTGAAAGAATCGTTGCGACATCGGATGGTAACTTGTTCCATTGGCTTATGGTTCTGGGAAGAACTTCGATAGCTTTGAAGTATTGAAGAACTTCGATAGCTTTAAAAACCACCAGAGCAAAGGCAGTGAACGACTGTTTTTGTCTTTCGCCGCTCATGTTTCGATAACGCGAACGTAATTTCGCTCGCAGCTCTATTCCAGCGCGTTGACTTGGCCATATAGATCTTGAGCGCTATAACATAAACCTTTTGGGCAAACTGTGTTTATTCCAATTCTGCAATCAGCCCTCTCCACGATTGGTCAAAGAAGTTTCGGGCCAGCGCCCCCCCCCCCTCCCCCTTCGCCTGTCTGTCATGCGACGTAACGAAAGCTCTAAAACTCACCATCTGATATGTCGTGTGCACACTGATTATGCATGATTATACCGAACAAAAGAAAAATGGTTCTTTCCGATTCCACACCTTTTTCGCCATGAGCCCACTGCCATTGGGCCAAAGCTTTCGGGCTGCGTACACTTCGCCTTTCTAGCTGTCCCGCGACATCGCGAAACCTCGAAAACTCACCACGCCAAAATGACGTGTATGCATTAAAGATGCATTATATGCTGAACAAAACTGAGATTTCTTCGGTACAGCCGAAGACTGTCCCGTTCCGTAAGGAACAGAAGATCTCTGCCATCCGATCACTCTGGCACTGGATACTCGGAGATGCCGGGGAGAATGAATTTATTTGTATATAGTTGAAATGTTCGCGCGGCAGTCTGACGTTGTCCAGCCCTATCGACGCGTATATATCACATCGCTCTGCCACTTTTCTTCGCTCAGGATCTGTTCTACCGGAATTTTTGTCTTTCTGTTGCACGCCGCCGCCATTGTCGACCAGCTACCGCAAGCTGGTCAATTACAGGGGTAATTGGAGATCGCAGGGAGAGGCCTTCGTCCTGCAGTGGACATAAATATAGGCTGATGATGATGACCGCAAGCTAAGTAAGGGGAAGTGGGCCAATCACAGACGCCCGCATCACCCTCCTCATCCGGTTATCTACTTTCACTGCTCTAGTTCGGCCCCACCGAAACCCTTTCCACTTCAGCGTGTTGCTCGCCTCTTGTCAGCCAATTAGCGTAATTTTCTCGTGCCAGCTAACTGTCTGAGATTACTGTAGTGGGCTTCACGTCGCATAGCAACAATGGGTCTTAAAATTTAGAAGAGCGTGCGTGCGGGACACTTTCTAGGCCGTAGATGCAGGAGTGGAATACGCGATGAATAGTCACCTCGCGCGACCGACAGTTTTCCCCTCCTTCCCTCGCAGCAGCCGACGCTTTGAGGCGCTCTGTAACACTGCACTGCCTCGGGGATCGATTCGTCAGTCCCTTCCTCTTAGTAGCTAGTGCTATGTAGACGACGTGTGAGATCGTACCGCTTCCACGTGACCGGACTACATTGTAATGGAATAGGTTGCCACGTCAACAAATTAGCTGTCATGCCATAGCCGTCATCTTGCTGTTGTCTTCTCACACACGCTCGTGTCACGCGCACCATTGCTCACCTTGCACAGGCATGTTGGTCCATTTGGTAACGCTTTGCCAACCCCGAGCGATGCCGGAAAGCCAGCTACCTGCTACATGCTTCGCCTTACGTCGATTCCCACAGTGCGTGGGGTCAGTATAATTTTGTTATGATAGCGATTTCCCCGTCGTGGTCGCCGTACTGTTTCGCATAAAGTCCTAGTGCGATAAGATGCCATTGCGCCCCGTATACTGCGGGTGCGAGGGAAAATGGCCGAGGGTGGGCCGACGACCATGGCTGCTTGCTGCGCGCACTCTTGCCTCGCGCCTTATGTTGAACTACACGTGATCAAGCGTGCGCTATAGGGGAAGAGCCTCTCCTCCCCGGCCGTGGCTGTGCACAATGACCTCTCGTGCAGTCCTTGGGCCTCGCCCGTAGTACTTGTGAAAAAGGACAATAGCTGGAGAGAGAGAGAGAGAGAGACGAAAGGGAGGTTAACCTGAGGGAGAGGTCCGATTTGCTACCCTAAGCTGGGAGGAGAGGGGGAGGTAAAGTGACAGGAAAGTACAGACAGAGAAAGAAAGGAAGCACAGATACACAATCATAGTCGGTGACTGTCACCGCATACAATCACTGCACACCACAGTAGCACTTGTAGAATAGGGATGGTCGATTATTAATTTTATTCGATTAACGATTAATCGTTCATCGTTTTAGCCTTTAATCGATTAATCGCTTTCGATGCAGGGTTTTTCATCACTTGATCAATCGAAATGTTTACCGGACACTTTCCAGAAGGCTGAAACGCAGGTATCTACTTTTGTAGGGCCCTATTTTAATATTTGAGAGGTGGAACCAAGTTTGACACACAAGTGTATAACGTTTGATAAAGGTAGTCTTTACCTTGTTAAAGACTAACTATAGTTGGCACTAGTGGCTTTTGAGAAGATGAACAATATATATTATAAAATGGCACTAAGTCCAGAATGAAAAAGTTCGTCGGCCCTACCACTCCGTGAAGATGGTTAACCTGCGAAGCTGAAACGCGCGGCCCCGGTATTTATCACTGGGTTAATCCCTAGGGTTCATTAAAGTATTTCTCAATTATGAGGTTACACACACGTTCGGCTGCGACGGAGAGAACGACGTCACTGACGGTATGCGCGCAGTTCGCCGTTGTCGCTTGCATTCGATGTCTCGAGTTTGCTCGGCGGCGTGGTTAGCAGCATTCCCCCGCCACTGCCGCTTGCGATTCTTCGAAATCAAATTGCTTCAAAAATTAAATCTGTCCGTCACGTAAGACAATGAATGGTTCATACCCCCTCAAGCAATGGCTCATAGCGCCGTAAACGCGGTCTCCCCATTACGACGACAGAAGAAAAGTGGAATTCTGCGCTGGAATGATTAGTGGCTACGCCGCCAGCTATGAAAGCAGACGATGACGACGAACGCGGGAGCAGTGGCACGAGTGCATGCCGAGAACGTGCACGAGCTCAACCCGAGGGGCGCCAACGAGCCAGCTGCGGAAGAAGACGACGACGATCGAGCGAATGGCAGTGAAAGTAGGGACCGACTTTCGGCGCTGGCAGTCGAGGCAGCAGCGGACGTACTTGCGAACGAACTTGTACATGCCAGGCCAGTAATACCGGAGCCTAAGGCGGGTGTAGGTCTTTAACACGCCACCGTGCGCACATTGGGGATCAGTGTGAAACGATGTGCATAAATCAGCCCGAAGATGACGCGGTATTACTAGGAGCCATTGCCGACCCTCGGGGTGATAATTGCGACGATAGAGGAGTTGGTCGCGAATAACAAAGTGATGCGCCTGCCGCCGTAGAGTCCTAGACGCCGTAACAGTGGCAAGATCCGCGAGAAACTCCAAAAGCGAAGAAATCCAGGTGTCACAACAGAGCGCGCAATCCAAGCGCGCGCCGAGTGTCACGCAAGCCAGCGAAAGAACACGCCGGCCACGCGGCAACTTCAACAGAGGGGGAGAGCGCATACGTCTCAAGCACGGTGTAAGAATAATTCTTCCACCGTGGTCTCAAAGAACAACGCTAACAACGGCGCCGAAACTTCTGGAGAACCTCGACGAAGCGACGTCAACCGGAGAAGGAGAGAGAGATAGCACAAGCGCACGCCGAGACACCTTCTCACCCGGCGAGTCGACAGACATTACTACCGCGTGAGCATACAGCCAACAGGATGAATCATCACCCCCCCCCCCCCCCCCTCTGAGAATGCTCCGACAGCGGCGGTCGAAGGTAACAGAGAAAAGCCTAGAAGCTTCCCAAGCTTTGGCCATGCTACGAGATCACGACACCGATAAGAATGTTCGAGAACGCCTGTGGAAGCTATATAACCGCCGCGCGAGAATCGTTTAGTGGAATTCAGGAATTCAGGGAGTTCAGGAGTTCAGTCCGCACCGGTGAAGTGAAGTAACGTGAAGACCGAGCGTCTGCGGAAGAAGGGGATTCCCCGGCAAGCTAGACGACGGATTCATCGAGCGTCTGCATTTCCGGAAGAAGTTCTTTCTTCGAGATTTGCCCCGAGCCACGCCGAGATCGTCTGACAAGACCAGCACGGTGAATACGATTGGACACTTAGTGTTCCTTTTCATTTTGTACTTTACGTGTTGGACTCTTAGTGCTTGTCGTGAGTTAGTTTCTTGTGTTTGTGAATACCCATCTGATTTGTATTGTGTTGTGTCTAGCCTGAGTGTGCAAGTGTGTGTGTAACTGCCTTGTGTGAAGAATATATTTTGTTGTGTTTTGACAACTCTGGGCTCTGACTCGGTCTTTGGACCGCAGCCGGCGTTCGCTGGCGCACCAGAGGGCCCATTCTCAATTGTCCTTGCTTTCGTGGGATTATTTCCGGAAGCTGATAATTCGGCTTTCGAATTTGGTCCGGCGTCTGCGCCTCGTTCACGGGGTCTGTGACACCAGGGGTCTTTGCTATGCTCACAGCGCATGTCATTGATGGTAAGTGCTGAGAGGACAAAGCTGAGTGGGCAAAGACTACTACTAAGTGGTTCATTTGGAAAGGAAAGGGGTTGGCGCTATCTTCTGCAGCCCTTGAGGGAGCACGGCTCAGCGCCAGGCAAAGACTGTCAGGATCAGGGTCAGGTGATATTGGCGAGCGGGAGAGAGCATCAGCATCGGTGTGCTTGCGTCCAGAGCGGTACACGACCCGGATGTCGTACTCTTGCACTGGAATTATGATATATATTGAAAGGGGGATTTATTGAGACTCGTCCGAGGGATCGCAAGTAGCTTTGTAGGCACAGTCCTAGCTGTTGGCATCCGTAGCTCGAGCTCGGGTCTCGCGCCGAAGCGATGGCAATGCCCACGGCGCCTACATGCATATTCCCCACTACAATTGCCCCCGCTGCAAAGGTGAGCCATCCTGGCGACCTAAGGTGATGACACGATGAGGGGGTCGTGGTACGGCTTCAGGCGGCTGATGTGAACCGTCTCGCGGCCGCGGCGGCGCTTGTCCGAAGACGGTGTCACCGGTTCGACCACGTAGTTGACAGGCGATGTACATTCGACGATCCGGTACGGACCCTGACATTTTGGAGCAAGCTTTGGGCTAAGGCCTGGAGATTGGAATGGCAGCCGAAGCCAAACGTGAGAATCCACGGCGAAGGACTGTGTTGGCTGATCGTGGTCGCGGCGATCTTTTTGGATGCCTTGGGTATCCGATGTGAATGAGCGAGCCAGTTGACGGCACTCTTCAGCATGTCGAGCAACTTCTGAAAGCGGGATGAATTCAGAGGCGTCCGGGTGATACGGAAGTACGGTGTCAAGGGTAGAGGATGGTTCACGTCCATAAAGAAGAAAAAATGGTGAGAAGCCTGTGGTAGCCTGAGTGGCGGTATTGTACGCGTAAGTCACAAAAGGGAGGACGTCGTCCCAATTGGAATGATCCGACGCAACGTACATTGTGAGCATGTCACCAAGAGTGCGGTTGAACCGTTCCGTTAGACCGTTAGTCTGTGGGTGATACGCCGTAGTGGTGCGGTGAATAGTGCGGCACGCTGCCAGTAGCTCATTAATAACGTCCGACAAGAAGACGCGGCCTCGGTCGCTGAGCAGCTCTCGCGGTGCGCCGTGCCGTAAAATGAAATGCCGTAAGAGGAACGCTGCGACATCGCGAGCAGCAGCCGAAGCAAGAGCAGCAGTTTCGGCGTATCTTGTTAGGTGGTCTACTGCGACAATTATCCAACGATTGCCGTGAGCAGTGCATGGAAGGGGCCCATAAAGGTCGATCCCGACTCGGTCAAAAGGACGTGCAGGACACGGTAAAGGTTGCAGTGGGCCTGTCGTATGAGGAGTTGTCTTGCGTCGCTGACAGGCTGCACATGACCGAATGTATTTGCGCACATAAGAATACATGCCTCTCCAGTAGTACCGCTGGCGGAGCCGCTCGTACGTTTTCAGGACGCCAGCATGTGCTTGTTGTGGGTCGGCGTGGAAATAAGTGCATATGTCGGAACGCAAATGGCGAGGGATGACGAGCAGCCATTTGCGACCGTCTGGCTGATAGTTCCGGCGGTACAAGATGGCGTTCCGCAGCACAAAATGGGTGGCTTGGCGGCGAAGGGCTCGAGGGCATGTATCCGTTGAAGAAGTAGTTAGAATGTCAATGAGAGACGCAATCCACGGATCCTTTCTTTGTTCAGAAGGCATGTCAGAAACAGTAAGCGCAGCAACCGGGCAGTCCGTGGATGCGGGTTGCGTGTCGTCGGATCGCACGGGTGACCGGGAGAGGGCATCCGCGTCAGAATGTTGACGCCCGGAGCGATAGATGACGCGAATGTCAAATTCCTGGAGTCGAAGAGCCCAACGTCCAAGACGCCCCGACGGGTCTTTCAGTGACGCAAGCCAGCACAGCGCGTGGTGGTCTGTCACAACGTCAAAGGGATGGCCATACAAGTAAGGGCGAAATTTGCTTAAAGCCCAAACTATAGCCAAACACTCTTTTTCTGTTACAGAGCAATTGGTTTCTGCCTTTGAGAGGGCACGACTAGCGTAGGCAACCACATTTTCCGGGAAGCCAGGCTTGCGTTGCGCAAGGACGGCTCCAAGACCAACGCCGCTGGCGTCCGTGTGAACTTCGGTCGGAGCACTCGGGTCGTAGTGACGGAGAATGGGCGGTGAGGTAAGTAGACGACGCAGAGTGATGAAGGCTTGTTCACATGCCGGAGCCCAATCACGAAGGTCACCAGGCCCAGCCAGGAGCTTCGTCAGAGGCGCGACGATGCAGGCGAAATTGCGCACAAAGCGACGAAAATAAGAGCAGAGACCGACAAAACTTCTGAGCTCTTTCACTGTAGTCGGCCGCGGAAATTCTGCGACAGCACGAAGCTTGTCAGGGTCGGGGCGGACGCCGTCTTTGGAAACGACGTGACCAAGTATGGTCAACTGGCGGGCTGCGAAGCGGCACTTTTTCAAGTTAAGTTGAAGGCCGGCGGTGGCAAGGCAAGTCAGAACTTCGCGTAGACGAGTGAGGTGAGTGGTGAAATCAGGGGAGAAAACTACTACGTCGTCTAAGTAGCACAAACACGTCTTCCATTTGAGGTCTCGCAAAAGATTGTCCATCATTCTTTCGAATGTCGCAGGTGCATTGCATAGGCCGAATGGCATCACCGTAAATTCATACAGGCCGTCAGGCGTAATGAAAGCTGTCTTCGAGCGGTTGGACTCATCCATCGGGACTTGCCAATAACCCGATCGCAAGTCCAAAGAAGAAAAGAATTCGGCACCATGTAGACAATCCAGGGCGTCATCTATACGCGGTAGAGGGTAGACATCTTTTCGTGTAATCTTGTTAAGGCGACGATAGTCCACACAGAAACGAATCGAGCCATCTTTTTTCTTAACCAGTACCACGGGAGACGACCAAGGACTACATGAAGGTCTGATAACGCCACGTTCAAGCATGTCCGAAACTTGCTCAGTAATGACACGACGCTGGGTGGATGACACGCGGTACGGTCGCTGGCGTAATGGTGCGTGTCGCCCCGTATCAATGTGGTGAGAAACGGTACTTGTGTGGCCTAATGACGCTTGGTTCAAGTCAAAAGAGGCGTGAAAGTCAGTTAAAAGGGTAAGTAGGTGCTCACGTTGTGTCGGGTCGAGGTCATCGGCAATAGAGCGACAAAAAACATCTGGTGAGATGCGGTCAGATGGTACATGGGGCGTCAGTGCTGTTACGTTAGTTGTAGCCTGGGCGTCGGCAGCAGGGAAAGACACAATAACGTCATCGTCCACAGTCTGGATGGTGCCAATAGTCTCGCCACAGCGCAAAGCCAAAACGTGCGAATTTGGGTTAGAAACCAGTATTTCCGCAGCACCATGGTGAATCGTGAGGAGGGCGAAAGGCAACGATATAGGGTGGCGGCGACTGAAGATGGCAGCGGGTTTGAACAAGACCGTCGCGTCGGCAAGCGATGTGCATGAAAGAGGGACAAATACAGCACTGTGTGGAGGAAGGTCAGTATCCGAAGCTACACAGATCCTGCTAACATCAGGAACTTGCAAGTCGTGAGTTGGCAAATCGCACAGAACGGAGAACTGAACCTCAGCACGTGCACAGTCAATGACGGCATGATGGCGCGACAGAAAATCCCAGCCGAGAATCACATCGTGGGAGCAACAGGTTAGCACAAAGAATTCAATCGAGTACAAAATGTCTCGAATCAGCACCCTGGCAGTGCACATAGCGACGGGCTGAACTTGTTGAGCGGTGGCTGTTCGAAGCGATATTACCGAAGGCGTCATGGTCACTTTACGTAATAAACGGCAAAGCTTTTCGCTAATCACGGATATGGCGGCACCTGTATCGACGAGCGCAAAAGATTTGATGCCATCCACTGACACTTCAATAACGTTAGCGGGGGAGAAGCGAGGACTTCGATTTTCCGACGGCGACGCAGTTCGTGCCTCAGGAAGTGCGGAAATCAGTTTTCCGCCTCAGTACTGGCGCTGGGCCGACGACGCATAGGTGAGAGGGAGCGGCGGCGAGGGGAAGGCGAGCGACGAGCACCAAAGGGCTGGTACTCCGGAGCTGGTACGTCATCAGCAACGTAGACTTCCGGTGGCGGCTGTTGTGGCATACGAAATGGTCGGAATCCGTAGTTGGGGGCTCGCGTGGTGCCCATGAAGGCCGGGAAACGCCGGCGGCAGAAGCGCGCTACATGTCCCGGGGTGCCGCAGGCGTAGCATATGGGGCGGTTATCAGCAGTGCGCCAAGGATTTGTATCCTGCTGTTGTGCACCGAAGAAGTGAGCCGCCGGCTGTCGAGGCAAAGGCGCAGGAGAGAACAGCGGCAGGCGAGGCGCTGAAGGCGGAGGAGAGAACACCGGTAGGCGAGGAGCCCGTGCAGCCGCCTCAGCATACGTCAGAGGTGCGGCCACGGGAGCCGGCTGAGACGAAGATGGAAGAGCTTCGGTCACTTGCTCTTGAATCATCTGCCGGATCGCTGGAGCCAAAGAGTGAGAAGGCTTCTCCGTGGTCGGCAAAATGGAGAGCTGTCGCGCAACCTCCTCCCGCACAAATTCTTTTATCTGAGTCAGCAAAGTTGTCTGGTTGTCGCCAATAACCAATGCTGCTAGCGAATCTTCCGTGGGTGGTGGGCGTCGAGCTCAGATGCGTTGTTTCCGTAGCTCGTCAAAACTTTGGCACAAGTTGATGACGTCAGCCACAGTACGCGGATCCTTCGCTAACAACATTTGAAAGGCATCCTCATCAATGCCTTTCATAATGTGTTTTATCTTGTCCTGTTCAGCCATTGACGAATTCACCCGCCTACACAGGTCAATGACATCTTCGATATAGCTGGTGAACGTTTCACCGTGAAGTTGCGCGCGCCCACGTAGGCGTTGTTCAGCGCGAAGCTTGCGCACAGCGGGACGCCCGAACACTTCTGCAAAACTGGTCTTGAATGCAGTCCATGTGGTGAAATCGTGTTCGTGGTTTCGGAACCAGAGGTTCGCGACGCCGGTAAGGTAAAACACGTTATGCAACTTGCTGGCGTCGTCCCACTTATTGTGCCGGCTTACCAGCTCGTACGATGACAACCAATCCTCCACGTCATGATCATCGGTGCCGCTAAAGACGGCAGGATCACGCTGGCGCAACACACCAGAAACGATGACCGCTGGAGGCTGAGGTGTATCTTCCTGGGCGATGTCGTCAGGCATGGTCGTAGCAGTGGGGAGCGTCCGGCTTCGGAGTTCCAGTTTTCGAGGTTACCCAGCACTTCCACAAAATGAAAGGGGGATTTATTGAGACTCGTCCGAGGGATCGCAAGTAGCTTTGGAGGCACAGTCCTAGCTGTTGGCATCCGTAGCTCGAGCTCGGGTCTCGCGCCGAAGCGATGGCAATGCCCACGGCGCCTACATGCATATTCCCCACTACAATATATATATATATATATATATATATATATATATATATTGTCACGTAGTAGTGACGCTGAAGTGAACAGTCGTAAAACGGTGTATGACGAAACTGGTTGTTTCTTGGGCGAACCGGTGCCCACAAAAGCAAGCTACACTGCACAACGATAGCGGCGAACACTGCAGTCGGCGATCGTCGAAAATCTGATCAGCGGCGAAACGCGTCGGCTTTTATACCTGAGTCATCGAAGGTTCCAGATTAATCCCTGATGCCCGCGGGTCTTCCAGAAAGTTCTAGACAATTCGCCTCGGTCATACAATCAGATAACATAAGCGTCGGTGAAAACAGGCAACGGGAAGAAGCATCGATAACGTTCCAGAAACTTCCGATACAGGCGCGTCCTGCGCCGAGCGATAACATTTGTTAGCCGGTGGAAAGCGGCCACCGGTGAAAGACAAACATGTATACGTGTCAATACCCTCCCCTTAAAAAAGCATCGTCCCGATGCTACAAACACGAAAGCGAAAACAAAACCACGCGTACAGAAAGGGACAACAATAACAAAGCAACAAAGGACCTAAGTTCGTCAGCGGGCGTAGAAAGGCTTAAGACGCACCACTTGGATGACTTCAGGTCGTGCGCGCCGCCGCTGTGATTGCGAAATGCCGTCTGGCACGACCTCATAGTCCAGTGCGCCAATACGTCGGATGATCTTATATGGTCCGAAATAGCGACGTAAGAGTTTCTCGCTAAGTCCTCGTCGGCGTATCGGAGTCCAGACCCAAACACGGTCTCCGGGCTGGTACTCGACGTAGCGTCGTCGAAGATTGTAGTGTCGGCTGTCGGTTCTCTGCTGGTTCTTGATGCGCAGGCGGGCGAGCTGTCGACTTTCTTCGGCACGCTGCAAATAGGTGGCAGCGTCGAGATTTTCTTCGTCGGAGACATCCGGTAGCATGGCGTCAAGCGTCGTTGCCGGTTTCCTTCCGTAGACCAGGTTGAACAGTGCCATGTGCGTCGTTTCTTGCATGGCCGTGTTGTATGCGAAGGTCACGTACGGAAGGATGGCATCCCACGTCTTGTGTTCGACGTCGACGTACATTGCCAGCATGTCGGCGATGGTCTTATTTAGGCGCTCGGTGAGGCCATTCGTCTGCGGGTGGTAGGCGGTGGTCCGGCGATGGCTTGTCTGGCTGTAGCGCAGGATGGCTTGAGTTAGTTCAGCCGTGAAGGCTGTACCTCTGTCGGTGATGAGGACTTCTGGGGCACCGTGACGCAGGAGGATGTTCTCAACGAAGAATCGGGCTACCTCGGCAGCACTGCCTTTGGGTAAGGCTTTTGTTTCGGCGTAGCGGGTGAGGTAGTTAGTAGCTACGACGATCCATTTATTCCCGGACGTCGACGTCGGAAAAGGCCCCAGTAAGTCCATCCCGATCTGCTCGAACGGTCGGCGAGGAGGCTCGATCGGCTGCAGAAGTCCGGCTGGCCTTGTCGGCGGTGTTTTGCGTCGCTGACAAGTCTCGGCATGTCCTTACGTAATGGGCGACGTCGGCAGAGAGGCGAGGCCAGTAGTATTTTTCTTGTATCCTTGCGAGCGTGCGGGAAAAACCGAGGTGTCCAGCCGTTAGGTCGTCATGGAGAGCTTGCAGAACCTCTGGGCGCAATGCTGAGGGTACCACGAGGAGGTAGTTGGCTCGGAGAGGCGAGAAGTTCTTCTTTAGGAGAATGTCGTTTTGCAAGAAAAACGACGCCAATCCTCGCCTGAACACCTTGGGCACAATGACGGTCTTGCCTTCCAGGTAGTCTACCAGGCTCCTTAGTTCCGGGTCGGCTCGCTGTTGTTCGGCGAATTCGTCTGCACTGATGGTTCCCAAGAAAGTGTCGTCATCCTGGTCGTCCTGTGGCGGCGGTTCGACGGGGGCGCGCGAGACAAGCAGTCGGCGTCAGAGTGCTTTCGTCCGGACTTGTAAAGACGGTGATGTCGAATGCTTGAAGTCTCCGACTCCATCGTGCGAGGCGACCTGAAGGATCCTTCAAGTTAGCTAGCCAACACAAGGGGTGGTCGCTCACAACTTTAAAGGGCCTGCCATAAAGGTAGGCGCGAAACTTTGATGTAGCCCAGATGATGGCGAGGCACTCCTTTTCTGTTGTGGAACAATTTGCTTCCGCCTTCGATAGCGACCGGCTAGCGTAACTTACAACCCTTTCTAGTCCGTCAGTCCTCTGCACAAGCACGGCGCCGAGTCCTACGCTGCTTGCGTCGGTGTGGACTTCGGTATCGGCGTTTTCGTCGAAATGCGCAAGTATTGGCGGCGATTGCAGGCGTCGCTTCAGTTCTTCAAATGCTTCGACTTGCGGCGTCTCCCACTTGAACTCGACGTCGGCCTTCGTGAGATACGTCAGTGGCTCAGCGATCCGTGAAAAATTCTTGACGAAGCGCCTGTAATAGGCGCATAGTCCAAGAAATCTACGCACTGCCTTCTTGTCAGCAGGCGGAGAAAAGTTGGAGATGGCCGCAGTTTTCTGAGGGTCGGGGCGCACTCCAGACTTGTTGATGACGTGCCCCAAAAACAAGAGCTCCTCATATGCGAAGCGGCACCTTTCTGGCTTTAACGTGAGTCCGGAGGTTTTGATTGCTTGAAGAACTGTTTCAAGGCGCCGCAGATGTTCTTCGAAGTTTGAAGCAAACACGACGATGTCGTCCAAACAGACGGGGCAAGTCTGCCACTTCAAGCCTGCCAGTACTGTATCCATGACGCGTTGGAAAGTCGCAGGTGCCGAGCAAAGACCAAACGGCATGACCTTGAACTCGAACAGTCCGTCTGGTGTTATAAAGGCAGTCTTCTCCCGGTCCCTCTCGTCGACTTCGATTTGCCAGTAGCCGGTTTCGAGGTCCATCGACGAAAAATACTTTGCGTTGTAGAGTCGATCCAAGGCGTCGTCAATCCGTGGGAGGGGGTATACGTCCTTCTTAGTGATCTTGTTGAGGCGACGATAATCGACGCAGAAACGTAGGGTTCCATCCTTCTTCTTCACTAACACCACGGGGGACGCCCACGGACTCTTGGACGGCTGGATGATGTCGTCGCGTAGCATTTCGTCGACTTGTTGCGTTATGGCCTCGCGTTCGCGCGCCGAAACTCGGTACGGGCTCTGACGGAGTGGGCGGACATTTTCGTCGGTTATGATGCGGTGCTTGGCGACAGGGGTTTGTCGAACTTTTGACGACGACGAGAAGCAGTCCTTGTATTGCAGGAGCAGAGCTTTTAGTTGTTCTTTCTTATGCCTGGGAAGGTTCTGATTGACGTCGAAAGTTGGCTCAGGTACTATAGTCGTCATTGCAGGTGCACTGGAATCCGTGAAGGCGAAAACGCTGCTGGCTTGTACTATTTCGTCGATGTAGGCGACCGTGGTTCCTTTGTTAATGTGCTTGTATTCGGAGCTGAGGTTCGTGAGCATCACCCTTGCTTTCCCTGCACGTAGCTCAGCTATGCCTCTAGCGACGCAAATTTCACGGTCGAGCAGTAAGTGATGATCGCCCTCGATGACGCCCTCCATGTCTGCAGGCACTTCGGTACCGACGGAAATCATTACGCTGGAGCGAGGCGGAACGGTGACTTGTTCTTCAAGCACATTCAAGGCATGGTAACTTATGCTTGTATCCGGTGGTATCGCGTTGTGCGCTGAAAGCGTTATCGACTTGCACCTTAAGTCGATGACTGCACCCTGTTGATTTAGAAAGTCCATGCCTAGGATGACATCCCTGGAGCAGTGCTGCAGGATTACGAAGCTCGCCGGGTAAGTGCGGTTGTTTACCGTGACTCGTGCTGTGCAGATTCCAGCCGGCGTTATTAGGTGGCCTCCCGCTGTCCGGATATCGGGTCCTTGCCAGCTGTTTTCACCTTCTTCAACTTGGCGGCGAACGGGCCACTGAAGACGGAATAGTCGGCTCCAGTGTCGACGAGAGCGGTGACGTTATGACCATCGATTAGCACGTCTAAGTCGGTAGACCGTCGTCTGGCGTTGCGGTTAAGTCGTGGCGTCGGATCACGGCTGCGTCGGCTTGCTCCGCTGCTGCTATGTCGCGTCGGCAGGTCTTCTTTCGGCGGCGAAGTGTTGTCGTCAAGGCTTTTGCCAGACGGCGTGCTGATATCTCGTCGTGATGATTCGCGAATATTCTTCGATGGCGGCGGAGGATCTTCGGCATTGCGTCGTACAGCAACCGCCCTCCATCGCTTGCTGCGTTTAGTTTGGTCCCGGATAGTGGCTCACGGACCGTGG